>NC_133334.1:233916739-234048388 GCF_042186555.1 Aquarana catesbeiana
AAACAAAATTGACATCCTGTTTTCCCTACAAATAGAGCTTTCTTTTGGTGGTATTTGATCACCTCTGCGGTTTTTATTTTTTGCGCTTTGAAAAAAAAGCTATATTTTTTACTTTTTGGTATAATAAATATCCCCCAAAAATATCTAAAAAAAATTTTTTTTCCTCGTTTTAGGCCAGTATGTATTCTTCTACATATTTTTCGTAAAAAAAATCGCAATAAGCATATATTGATTTGTTTGCGCAAAATTTATAGCGTCTACAAAATAGGGAATAGTTTTATGGCATTTTTATTATAAAAAAAATGTATTATTAATTAGTATTGGCGGTGATCTGCGATTTTTATTGTGACTGCGACATTATGGCGGACACATCGGACACTTTTGACACTATTTTGGAACCTTAGTCATTTATACAGCGATCAGTGCTATAACAATGCACTGATTACTATGCAAATGACACTGGCAGGGAAGGGGTTAACCACTAGGGGACGATGAAGGGATTACGTGTGTCCAAGGGAGTGATTCTAACTGTGGGGGGGGGTGGGCTTTGTCTCACATGACAGCGATCACCCCGATGACAGGGAGCAGTGATCTCTGTCATGTCACAAGGCAGAACGGGGAAATGCCTTGTTTACAAAAGCATCTCCCCGTTCTTCCGCTCCGTGACACGATCACGGTCACCCGGCAGACATCGAGTCCGCAGGACCCGCGGTCATAGAGAATGCAACGGGCGCACAGTGCCGCTTCTTAAAGGGGACGTACCTGTATGCTCCTTTTGTCCACCCGTGCTATTCTGCCGACATATATCGCCGTGCAGCGGTCGGGAAGTGGTTAAGCCGGAAAATCTTCCGGTCTGTAAGTGGTTAAAGGAGAAGTCCAGCCTGCGCTCATTTGGCTGGGCTTCTCCTATGGATCACAGGAGTGCAATTCGTTTTGCACTCCTGTGACTTGTTTTCAGCAGAGAGCTGTCTGAAGTCCGCTCTCTGCTGATGTCACCAATGTCAGTCCAGGGACCGCGTCATTGCGACAAAGTCTGGATCCGCCACATGCCTGGACTGACACCTGTCTCAGCCTCTCAGAAAATCGCTGAGAGCCTGAGACGGCCACTCCTCCCCCTCCACAGCTTAGTGTTCCAATGAGCATGGAGGGAGATGAACAGAGAGCTGTGACTGACAGTATACTCGGGGAGCTCTAAAAACAGAGTGATCGGCAGTGTTCAATCGCTCGGTTTTCAATGCAGAGGCACTGGCGGACAGATGCAGCATCGGACCAAAGCTGCCTCCACCTAGGTAAGTATGATGGAGGAAAAGAAAAAGAAACCCATACTTCTCTTTTAAGTGTCCATTCTACTATTCATGTTAACAAAACTGCATTATAATACCTTTTAAAATCTGGTACAGCTTATACTCCATGTATTTTATCGTTACTCAATACTACAAACTGTATTCTCATTTTTTTATTCTGCCATATGTACTGAAGTATCATTGCCTTTAATGTCCTAAAATATGCTTGTGTCACATAAATCCGGAACATTTGAAATTTGTAAAGAATTTTAGGTAAAATCCCCATCTTAACAATCCCTTGATGCCAACGTAACATATATATGCAGCCCCACTGTACTGGACATTTTTCCGTGGGGCCGCATATATGCGTATCTCCCGCACAGCACGCTCCCAGCACAGAAACCGAGTCTCACCAAGAGTCCCCCGGGCCCTGTACTAACGATCGGGACCCGGTATTCCCGATTCCAGTTCAACTGATTGCTGTGGTAGCCTCTGATTGGCTACCACAGGGATCAGTCATCGTGAAGCCTGCTCCTGTGTTTCTCTCTCTGTGAATGGAGAGGAAAGACACAATGGGGGAGATTTACTAAAACTGGCGCACACCCAATCTGGTGCAGCTGTGCGACACTTCATTCAAAGTCCCACGGGCAAATTTTTATATTTCTGCGCAATATAGGGATGGAGGTGTCTCATGTCAGGGAGCAGCTCTCAGACTTTTCTGTTTCTGTTCAATCCAGGTGGTAGACACCTAAATGCCCTGAGTCTGTTGCTGCTCCTAGATCCAGTTCAAACAAATATATATACTGTTTTGACTACTCATCCACATCTAGATATGGCTTCCCGTAGGTGACCCCCCCTTTCCCACTTGCGGACATGTCTCCGTGTGTGTGGCTCCCTTCTGGGGGTGGTGGCTCGTTTCCCCCGGGAGCTGCGATGCACAAATGGGGTTGCCGTTACTTTCCCCTGCTGTCTCCACCTCCCCGCTCCAGAGGGGGCGGAGGCACCAGTGCATCGGCGTCATGCCTTGTGCTATAGTGGGAGACTTCCGCATACGGCGGTGTCCCCACCTCTTGAGCACAGTAACAGCTGACGTCGGGCGGGGACCTCTGCTGCGTCCCGCCGCTCTTTGGCGGACGTGGTGGGCGGTCCCCCTTACCGATGTCTGTATGACATTGGGGGTGGAGATTACGGCGGACGTCCGGGCATTTAAGGCGGGGGTTTGGCATGGTCAGTCTTCTTTCTTTCTATCTGGCGTCCTTCACACTCTGACGAGAGAGCACACTGGTAAGCACCACTTTCATACACAGATCGTCATGTCACTTCACTAGCGTACCCCTCATTCATATAGGTACACCCTGGAGCCATACTTGTCATTGATTTTTACTTCCCTTTATCTGTTCATCTTTTTTGGCCGTCTGCATGTTTTTTCTCCTTCTCTTCACTGCCTTTTTCCTTGTTTCTTTTTCTTTGCTGTCTTTTCCTCTTTTCTTTTCCTTCCTCTCTCTTTGCTCTCCCCCTCTTCTCTTTTCCTCTTTACCACTCCCTCACTTCTCTCCCCACATGCACTTTCGTTTTCACATCACATTTGCCCATGCCCTGCAGGACACTCTTGCATTCCTTATACCTCAGGTTACTATATTACATTCTCACTACAGTGCGACATTTACAACTCCAGTCATACAATATATATATCCATGTATTTTACTATGGCACTCATGTCATTTAGGACACATGGGCCACTTGGGAGATTATGTCATGTACCATCTTAATATATTTATACACATTTATATACGCCATGACATGGAGTATGCCCTGCTAGGTCCATGGGGAACACCTGAGTTCACACACATTTTTTACCCCTTTTTTGCTTTCGTTTCTTGCTCTTTCATGCCCTGCTGAACACCTTGCACTCTTCATATTTATATTTAAGTATACCTGTGCCAATTTCTTTTAGATATGGCTATTGCCAGTATCCTAGATACGTATACATTTTTGTTATTTATTTCATTACAGTAAATACACCCTGGAATCATCCTGGGTGACAGCCGGGTTTATTCCTCTCTCTTCTTTTTAACTGCCTTGCCTGCCCTTTGCCTGATCCTGGACGTCCATTTGGTGGTCTCCTCCCCCTCAGCTCCCGGGGGAGATGTATTGCCGCTGCGCCCCGCTGGGGGCCACCCCCTCGGGGTTCCACGCCTGACAAGTGGGTATTGGATTAATTACTTTGGCTTCATGTTGTCGTCCTACCATAACCTATACTCTAATATACTCTTTACCTGTTATTACAGACACCAGATATACACATCAGCCCCTGATGATGCGAGGAGAGATCGCAAAACGCGTTGGGTTAGAGATGTAGCATGTATATCTGTACCCTTTTATATTTTTGATGTTATGTCATGATGGCTATATGTTTTTAGGACCATTATCATGCTGCTGTTCTCATGCATGTATGTGTCACCGATGTTCATAACTTGTATTGGATGTTATTTATTACAATAAATTTTGTCATTCCTACACTCTTGTTACTTTCCTGTGATCACCATGGACACTTCATTCAAAGTCCCACGGGCGAATTTTTATATTTCTGCGCAATATAGGGATGGAGGTGTCTCATGTCAGGGAGCAGCTCTCAGACTTTTCTGTTTCTTTCCAATCTGGTGCAGCTGTGCATGGTAGCCAATCAGCTTCTAACTGCAGCTTGTTAAATCAAGCTTTGACAATGAAACCTGGAAGATGATTGGTTACAATGCAGAGCTACGCCAACTTCTGTGTGCACCAGTCTTATTAAATCTCCCCCAATGTATCTTCTTCTCTCCTTGCAGAGAGAAAAAAAGTGTGTGTGTAAAAAAAAAACTAACTAACTAAATAAATAATAAAATAAATAAATAAAAATTACGTAGATCAAGATTTGATCTAGGTCAGTGCCAGGGTTAGTGTTTGGGTCAGGGTCAGTATATTTTGGGCAGAATTTTTTTTTTTTTAATTAGCATCAGTGCCAGTGTAGGACAAAAAAAAAGGAAAATGCACACTATTGGTTCTGGGCTGTACTATGGGTACAAACAACAAATATACACATATGTGGTGTCACTATGATCGTCAGGAGCAGGAGAATTTATTTTGGTCTGCTCTTTGGTGGTTATAATAGTAACAATAAATATATAGCTACATTTTAAAAGAAAATTGTTTTTTTTCCCCCAAATTTCCATTTTTTCCAGGAAAAAAAAATAGGGAAATTTTTTTTTCTTATGGCTTCAAAATTTCTGGAAATTTTAAATCTCAAATTTCTTTATCTCTCTAGTTTTTTTTATTTTTAATAAAAGACGTAGCCTGCTCTAATGTGGATCAAAAGTGCATAAAGCACAGACTGCAGGGACCAGGACTGTCTGTGCAGGAGTGCACAAGACAGAGACCACAAAGGTCAGAAGTGCATAACCCAGAACACAGGGGTCAGGAGTATGTAACAGATTTCAGGAGTATGTAATACACAGAGTGCAGGGCTCGGGTATGTAATGCACAGATTGCAGGGTTCAGGAGCGTGTAATGCACAAAGTGCAGGGGTCCGGAATACCTAACCTACGGGCCAGCGTACATAGTGGAAATCAAAAATTACCCCTTCATCCTTGTACAGATACCCCCTTAAATCCCTCCCCCCATATATCCCTCAGTACAAACCCCCCCCCCCCCCCCCCCCAGAACACATAACATAACAGTACAGAAGAATGTGCATTTAAACCTTGCTGGGAAGTTAGACACTGCATAGTCATTTCTTACTGTTGATTGGAGTTTGGCTTTAACAGAGTGGTAACTTTGCATTCTCCAATATGCATGCTAAATAGGTTGGAATGATCTGTTATTAAACTCATTTGTATTCTTGATTTGCGATAAAAGTATGAATCAGCAAGTGCTTAAATAGCCATCTGTACTAGATGAGGAAACTGACAGCCACCCTCATTGTTAATCAGTCATCACCGCTATCAGATGGGAATTTTCCTGCCTCTTCCTTCTGTTTCCTATAGATGAACAGGCTATGCTGCGGCCTTAATGCCAGATGGATATTTCATTATATGGTTTGCTATAGCTAAAAATATAATTTGGTTTGACTATGATAAAATGCTCACATTCATTTCTGCCTAATAGATCCTGATGGACGGGTCCATTATTGGTCCATGGTATTAAAAATATTAATATGCAATAATAAGCCAAGCCAAGAAACGCGTCGAGTTACCAACTAATGGATGCGCCAACAAACTTGTTATATTCATAATAATCAATTTTTTTGTGTACTGACTTCTGTATCAATTGTACCAATATTGTCTATTATCTGACCTATTCTGTATCAAATGTATCATGTCCAGCGTTTAATCATATTAAATATTTTTATATGAATACTACAATGTAAATCCTTTGTAATTACACTATTCAGTCTATATTATTGCATATTGATATTTTTAATACCATGGACTACTGATTTGATATTGTCATTTAAATAAATCCAATTTATCTCCTAAAAATTAACCACCATCAACTCCTTAATATGCCTCATTCAAAGTCCCGTCCAAAACGTTATTTTCCTTTTTCCATGTAAAGCAGGGATGGAGGCATGTCATTGATGTATTTAGGCTGGGACAGGTCACAACCCTCCTTTTTCCTTGAATACAGGGTGGAAGACACCCGCTAAAAAAAGTGACCTGACCTACCCAATATAATTTGCAATTGTGTACACATATACCACTCTTTTGATTATTCCCAAGCCTAGTCAGTACATTACTGGCCAATATATGCTTTTTTAGCCCAAATACATTTCATTATTTCTAATTCCATTGATCCAAGCAATCTATATGATTCTTTGCTAATATCCCCTCATCCACCTCCCATTTATTTCCATCATGTGGTTGTTTGGGGCTGGCCCTTCTGGTCTCAGTTCTGGGGTTGCGATGCGCTCAGTTCACCACCCCCCGTCCATCCTTGTCATATGATGGGGGCGGGCTGTGACCTCAGCGCATCGGCGTCATGGTCTCACGTCCCACACGCAGTGGCAATTGACGCCGCATTGTGGGAATGTGTATTCTTTTTCCATTCTGCGATGCAGCGATAGGCGGGCGGGCATCCCACCGTGATCGGTGTATCATGGAGGGGAGGTCCCCTTGGTCTTATAAGCTGCCTTGACGCCTCTACATGACGCTGGCGTGAACACGCCCCTGACCTGGGGTATTTTTTAGTGGTGGCCAATTGCCGGTTCACTCCATGCTCACCACAGCTGGGAAGTGACCTTCAATGCGCCACACCTTCATGACCATTTCCATTCACTAGTTTGCTTTTTTGTTTTTTTAGCCCTTTTACTTTTTTTGTTTTTGTTTTTTCTGCACACCTTTTGGTACACATAAACTGACATTTTGACCCCTTGCTGTGCCCTGTTCAACTTTCACATATACCTGGTCCATGTTCCTTAGTGGGCCCAAGTGCTTAACACCTATTCTACACCACACACACTCATCCCTTGGTGTATACCTATGGATGCAACAATTACCCTCACTATCTACACCTACTCACCGTTCCTTTCCCAATCCACCTACTTATCCACACTTCCCCCCTTTTTTCCAGAGCTGGGTGCGCTTGCCCACTCCCATGTGGTGGTGTGTCGGAGTGTTCCGGTATCCTTGGCTGCCATTTTCCTTGGGTCTAAAGTTTATCTTCTTGGGGGATGTTCTCTGCCTCAACCCTGGGTGAGACTTTGTAACCCAGTCCACCGATTTAACCCTTCCTGGGAGTGGTGATCGATCTGCGATTTTCTGTAAGTAACCTGAAAACAGGTGTTTCTTGTTTACTTACTCCTTACCTATACAGAGAGCCTCATATCTTCATAGATGTTTTATTATCATATGTTTTCATTTTCTATGCATCTGACTCATGATGATTGGTTGACAGCCAAGAAACGCGTTGAGTTACCAACTAATGGATGCCCCAACAAACTTGTTATATTCATAATAATCAATTTTTTTTGTGTACTGACTTCTGTATCAGATGTAACAATATTGTCTATTATCTGACCTATTCTGTATAAAATGTATCATGTCCAGCGTTTAATCATATTAAATATTTTTATATGAATACTACTATGTAAATCCTTTGTGATTACACTATTCAGTCTATATTATTGCATATTGATATTTTTAATACCATGGATATCATTTAAATAAATCCAATTTAACTCCTAACAATTAACCCCCATCAACTCCTTGATATGCCTCATTCAAAGTCCCGTCCAAAACTTTATTTTCCTTTTTTCCATGTAAAGCAGGGATGGAGGCATGTCATTGTTGTATTTAGGCTGGGACAGGTCACAACCTCCCTTTTTCCTTGAATACAGGGTGGAAGACACCCGCTAAAAAAGTGACCTGACCAACCCAATATAATTTAAATTTTAGTATATTCTTCATGAGAGGGCTCAAGGCAGAAGGGCGTGAGGGGGGTGGTGTCTAATAGTCTGTTGCTTTTCAACAGAACAAGCTGTCCTGCAGATGAAGCAGTCAGAGTGTTGAGACAAACCATTTACCACTGACAGGAATGCTTACAATGATCAGCTTTTATTTTTTCATGTAAAACCTTAACCCCAAAAGAAAAAAAATGGTTTGCTGTAACTGCAGTGAGCTGGGGTGCGATTTCAATTAGTTAGTTAGGGGCCAGCACAGAGGCGGGTGGAGAAAAAGAGGTGCAGGCACTAGGAAAGAGTAGATGGGTTACAGTTAGGAAGGGTAAAGGGGGAAGTGCCAGGGAGGCCGATCCTAGGCTGGAGCATCTTAATAAGTACGCTCCATTGAGTGACATTGGTGAAACCAGTCAGGGACCAGCACTGCTGGAGCTGAGGGACTCTCCTAGCTGCCAGAGGAAGAACTCCTCCAATGAGAGTTGGGAGGAAGCGAAGGGAAAGAAAAGACAGATTCTGGTGGTAGGGAACTCAATTCTTAGAAGGACAGAGAGGGCAATCTGTAACAAAGACCTGAAGCGCCGAACTGTATGTTGTCTACCGGGCGCTCGGGTTCGGCACATCACGGATCTGGTGGACAGATTACTGGGAGGGGCTGGGGAAGACGCGGCTGTCATGGTGCACGTTGGCACCAATGACAAAGTCAGAGGCAGATGGGGTGTCCTAAAGAACGATTTTTTTTTTTGTAATTCCTTTATTAGCCAAAGAAAGTTACATGTAACAGTCAAAAGAAACAGTATGTACAGTATCTCAAGTAAATAACCGGAAAGGAGGTAATCGGAGGCCGAGACAGAAGGCAATATGCTCAGAGTTGTACAGAGTATATGGCCATAACAGCGTAAAGTGCTCAATGCGCCACACTAGGGTGACTAACAAACATTTATATCAATTGACAAGGCATATATGTTTCGATGAGTGAAAAATTTAGATAAACTACAATAAAACGTGTAATATACGGTAGAATGAGGTAACTTAACTTGGAATTTTCCAGGTAACGTAACGAGGGATAATACTCCCCTGGGGTCTAAATCAGCCCAGAGATAGAGCAACATGAAAGCAAAATATAAACTAGGATATACAGCATATCTGAAAAGCATATCCCATCACTGGGTTTCCAAGTGGTATCTAAAAAGAGGGGTGTAGGGCGGTGGGGAACAGTCACAGTGGGGGTAGAGGTTGAGAGTAGGAGTCCCAGTGCGGAGGAGACTGGGTGAGAGGGGATGAAGGGAGAGAAAGAAAGAGCTTAGGAGGCCTCTCGCCTGGGAAGTAGGAGGGGCTAACTTGTATGTGCCATCTCCTATAAATATGCGTTGGTGTACACAAAGTGGTTCCAGGGTTGCCAGGTCTTTCGGAAGGTCTCCTCCCTGTCATGCAAGGTGGCAGTGAGATCTTCCATGTTTCTCAATTCGTTCACCTTGGAGTACCACAGAGCTTTCGATGGGGGGTTTTCCAATCTTCAACCGAGGGGGATGCATGCTCTGGCCGCATTTAGCAATTGGATTGTGAGAGAGGCCTTATATTTCCTAAACTGTCTATTAGAGAGATGGAGCAGGCAGGCCGCCGTGTTCCCTTCTAGGTCAACATTGGTCAAGTGTTTGATCGTACAGGACACCTTGCGCCAAAAGCGGGGAAATTTGGGACAATCCCAGAAAATACGCAGCATCGTCCCTTCAGCTCCTCTGCAGCGCCAGCAAACACTGGGGACATGTGGGAAGAAACGGTGCAAAGTGGTTGGCACTCTGTACCATCTGGTCAAGATTTTGTAACCTGTCTCCTGGATCCTTGTGGCTATAGAGGACTTCTGGGAGAAATAAAGAATCTTCTCTTTCTGGGAATCGTTAAACTGGGTGCCCAAGTCCGATTCCCATTTGGTTAGGAAGGGTGGGGTGTATCCATCCGCTGGCCGAATCAGAGATGCATATATTATTGAAAGGCCATGGTGGACTGGTTCCCCCCTGCAACAGAGGAGTTCCAATTCCGTCAATTGGCGAGATGCACCTTGTGTTCGTAAACACCCACGCAGAAAGTTGCGCAGCTGAAAACCGCTCCAGAAATCCAATGGGGAGTCCGTAGCAGATACCCCTGCCAAGGGGTAAGTCAGCAATCAGGGTCCACAAAGTCTCCGAGGCGCAGACTGTAAACGGGGATTCTGAAGGCCTGAGGGGAATTCTGGGTTGCCCAGCACCGGTACCATAGGAGAAGGCTGCGGTGACACTAAAGTATGTCTAAATGCGTCCCTGGCTACCAGAAGGGAACTACCCAATGTAGGGTGTTCAGTGAGGGTCCTTGGGAGTGGTGATGAAATCCACGGCCAACTCTTGGCTGTATCTCCAGAGTCCTCCATCTCCATGGCAACCCACTGTTTCACTGCTGCGTGGCAGTGCCAGTCCACCAACCTGGTGAGGTGTAAAGCTCTGTAATAGGCTTTGACATCTGGGAGACCAACTCCTCCCCTATGCTTTGCAAGATGGAGAAGTTGCATCTTAAGGTGAGATTTACGGTAAGACCAGATGAAATCTCTGAACAGTGAGTTCACCCTTTTAAAAAACACTGGAGGGAGGCAAATTGGAAGCGCTTGCAACAAGTATAGCATCCTGGGCAGTAGCGTCATCTTGAGGGCATTGCAATGGCCAAACCATGTTAACGTGAGTGAGTGCCAATGGAGAAGATCTGTTTTGAGGAGCGTAAGTAAGGGTAAGAAGTTTGCAGAGTAAAGAGTGGAGGGCTCGGGGGTGATATCCACACCCAGAAAGCAAATCGAGTCAGTTGCCCAGTGGAAGAGGAACGCTGGGCGAAGTGACGTGATCAGGTTTTTCCCCCCCGTGATGTTCAGCGCAGACGGGAGAGGGAGATTAGGGAAGTAAACAAGTGGCTGAGGAGCTGGTGTAGTAAGGAGGGGTTTTGGTTCCTGGAGGACTGGGCCGACTTCTCAGTCGATCACCAGTACTATAGAAGGGACAGACTGCACTAAATGAGGAGGGTGCAGATCAGCTGGGAGTAAAGATGGCCAAAACGTTAGAGAGGTTCTCAAACTAGATGACGGGGAGAGGGTCCAGAGGTAGAGATAGTCAGCGCCGAACATATAAGGGTAGTATTGGGGGCATTAATGGTAGGTTGACTAAAGCACATAAACCCAAGGTAAATATAGTAGCAAGTCTTAGTTGCAATCTTGGAAAACCCAATAAGAGGATAGTATGCGACCGGTCTAAACTACGTGGCATGTTCACCAATGCCAGGAGCCTGGCGGACAAGATTGGTGAACTAGAGATACTGTTGTATGAGGAGGATTTGGATTTTGTGGGAATTTCAGAGACCTGGTTCAACAGCTCTCATGATTGGCTGGCAACCATTCAAGGGTATACCCTTTATTTCAGGGATAGAGAGGGTAAAAAAGGGGGGGTATGCTTATATATCAAGAATAATATACAAGTGAATGTGCGAGATGACATCACTAAGGGAGCTAGGGAGGAGGTGGAATCCTTATGGGTGGAGCTCTAAAGGGATGAAAATAAGGGGAAAATAATACTGGGAGTATGCTATAGGCTCCTCTAACCTGAGGGAGGAGAGGGAGACGGATCTCCTATCACAAGTTGGATTAGCAGCAAGGATGGAAAGTGTTATAATGTGGGATTTTAATTACCCAGACATAGACTGGGCGGAAGGAACCATGCATTCGTCTAAGGCTCGCCAGTTCCTAAATGTCTTGCAGGACAATTTCATGGTTCAGTTGGTAGACGCACCAACTAGAAATAAAGCGTTACTGGATCTACTGATTACCAACAATACAGACTTGATCACGGATGTGGAAATACGGGGCAATTTAGGAAACAGCGATCAAAGGTCAATTGGCTTCAGTATAAATCACACAAATAGGAAATATAAGGGGAATACAAAGACACTGAATTTCAAAACAGTCAACTTCCCTAAACTACGAACCTTGCTAGAAGGCATGAATTGGGATAAAATCTTAAGAACAAAAAACACGGAGGAGAGATGGGTTTGCTTTAAGAGCATATTAAATAAGGGCATTAGCCAGTGCATCCCACTAGGTAACAAATTTAAAGAGCGAACAAAAGTCCTGGATGGCTTAACTCCAATGTAAAAATGCATATAAAAGCAAAGGAGAAGGCCTTCAAAAAATACAAGGTCGAAGGAGCATTATTAGCATTCAGATTTTACAGTATAAAGAATGCAAAAATGTAAGGGTGCAATTAGGGCGGCTAAGATAGAACACGAAAGACGGGGGAGGGGCTTGAACATGGCCGAGTAGAGACACATGCTCACAGAGCCCAGAACACTCCTCCGGCTATTTTTTGAAGCATGCGGTTATACCTGCTATACTAGCCGGCCAACGTGCTACTAAGGCAGCATCTTAAACCTGGTAGTCCCCCGGAATGAAGAGGAAGGATAAGCAATTACAGGGGATACCATTACAACCCGAGATCCAGCAGTACTTCCCGTGCACACGGGCGGCCAAAGCCAGGGGTCAAACAGCGGAGACACGCGGTGTAGCAGAGCCTGGAGGACTGGTGAATACTGTCTCACCTATCGTCGCAGCAATGCCCGGTGGGCTGGCATATCCTGCCCCATCCTGCTCTGCAGCTAAGCTGGGGTCCGTCTCGGGAACTCAGAACAGCATGGACGGTCAACAACAGAGGTCTCCAGGATCGTGGGAAGCTCCACCTACAGAGTCCATGGAGATGGATCTCAGAGCACTCATGCAGGCGCTACCGACGAGAGCGGACAATGATGGCACGCCTGGAAGAGGTACATCGCAGAGACCTGAAGGTGGTACAGACGGAGGTTGAACAGCTGACTGCCAGGCTCACAACTGAGGAATCATCCCTGGCTTCCCTGGAAAATCGGGTTGCTCATCTGGAAGAGGTACAGAGTTTACATGCTTCCTATGCATCCTCACTGCAACTCCATTTGGAAGAGCTCGAAGACCGGAGCCGACGCAATAATTTGCGATTTAGAGGTATTTCAGAGGGGGTAGCACAAGAAGCTTTACAACCTGCGGTTCTGGCAATTTGCCAGCAACTAGATATTCCTATCTCCCCCCATGACCTAGAGTTTGAGAGAATCCATAGATCCATCGGACCCCGTTCAATGAATCCGAATAGACCTAGGGATACGATATGCCGTTTCCAGCGCTATACCCACAAAGAACTAATAAGCCGCAAGGCATGGGAGGTTGGGGAAATTGTTTACGAGGGGACATCAGTGAAAATATTACCTGATTTATCTCAGGCTACCTTACAGAGAAGAGCAATGTTACGTCCACTTTTACAAAGAATTAGGAAGCTGGGGGGAACTTACCGGTGGGGGTACCCCATTGCACTTATTGTAAGGAAAGGCTCATCGTCTTTCGTTCTGCAGCACCCCACTGATCTCCCTGAACTGTTTAGCTTTCTTGAGATAGAGACCCTTGCTATTCCAAATTGGCTGCGGCCTATACTAAGACCAATGAAACGATCAGTGACCCCAGGCGCAGCAGAAGAACCATTACTCCAAGCAACAGGAAGAAGCGGGGGACCGGGTGGTATATCTCAATATGGGGGAGGACAGGAGATGTAACCCCAGTGGATGACGTGACTAAGCGGCCTAGGCCTCTTCCTTTCCTTTTTTCCCTAGTTTTTTTTTTTTTTTTTTTTTTTTAGAAAGGAGAGAAAAATATTTTTACATCCCCCCTGCCCCCTTTTTTTTTTTTTTTCTCTCTCTTTCCCTCCTCTCGGGGAGACGTCAGTAATACCTGGTCCACTTTTATTTATTTATCTTTTGTTATTAAAACTTGGTTTACTGCAACCTCGTGGAGAATATGGACATTACTGGTACTGTATAGGTATAGACATGGTATAGGCACTATATATTTCTATTTATTTAGTTTTTTTTTTTCTTTTCTTTGCACTGTGTGGGTATGAGGTGTATAATTAGAAGTGTTATATTTATTTAATTATTTATTTATTAATTTATTTACTTATTTTTTCACTGTATGAGCATGATGTGTATAATTTGAGGTGGGACAACACATTTGGAGGGTATCGGAATTTAATTTATTATCTTTATTCATTATTTTATTTATTCTATTTATATCTTGGGATTGATATGAAATTTTATTTTTATTATGTAGGTGTGTATGTATGTGTGGATATGTAAGTATGTGTGTGTACATGTGTATGCATGCATGTATGTATGTATGTGTATATATATGTATGTGTGTATGTATGTATGTATGTATGTATATAGGTATGTGGGTGTTTGAGGGGCACTTTGTGAGGGTAGGGACGATAGGGGTGTCCCTTGTTCTGTGTCACGAATTAGAAGGGCGCCTTGCAAAAGCACTATATATAGAGATGGGGGAGGGATGTTTGTTATTTATTTATTTATTTATTTAATTTCTTTTTCACGGATCCAATGGGGATGCTGATGACTAAATGGGGGGAAATGGACTTCTTGGGATGGAGCACAGGTGTGGGTGTGTATATACCTATATGTGTATGTTTATATATACTTCGGACCTAAGTAGATGATTGGTCCATAGAGAACCACATCTACACTTTTTTTTTTTTTTTTACTATGATAAAGCCATATAACAAAGTCGGGTTCTTAGAGCCCTCCTTCAACAGTTAAACTAACGGGCATCTCCTACATGGGGGAATGCCCGTCTGGTTAGATAGATCAAGGACCACAGCGTACTCAGACTTGAAAGGCACTAAACACACAATTAGTCCTAAGTGAATTTATTGAGGAGTTATGGAGGAACACATTTTGGGAAAGGTTTATTGAGGATTTAGGGGGATAGGATTGGGGTTTTCACTGGCACAGGGGAAGGGGGGGTGGGAGAGGGAAGGGGAAAGTTTGTTTTTTTTTTTTTTGTTTTTTTTTTGTTTTTTGTTTTTTTAAGGGGAAGGCAGGAGGAGGGAAAATAGATAAACTAGGTATATGTTTTGGCATTGGCTTGGTTGTTTGTTAGTTTTTTTTTTTTTTTTTTTTCTTGGAAAGGGGATAACACTAGAATTTAGTCTGAGTAGGCTGTTGGCCCGGAAGGTGGGCTCCGGTTACTAAGTATGAGAGATAAATATGGCTTAGCGGATAGCATGCGGGACTAGGGGTGCTGTTACTTGCCTTCAATCCCCCTGTAGGACTGATGGGAGGGAAGGGAGACAAGTGGTGCATGCTGGGAAAACTGGGGGGGGTGCAGTGGAGGTGGAGAGAGGGGAGATGGGGATTTTTATTTTATTTTTTTCCCTTTATCTTGCGCTCTCTCCCTTGCTCACCCTCGCCTCTCTGTGTTTGGGGTCTCTTTTTTTTTTTTTTTCTCTCTCCTATATTAGGGGGAAGACTGCTACAGGATGTAATAAGTGGTTATGCTTGGGGAAATAGGAGAAGAGGAAGATATTTTTTTTTTTGGCTGGGCGGTGTGGCCGTAATATATTATGTGACGATGACCGGGGGAGTAGAGTTGGGAGCGGAGCATCTCGGCCATGTCAAGCCAACTCCCTATATAGGCCAGCACCCATGTGAACCGCAGCTCTCTTTAGGGGTTTAGTTAGGGGGCGAGGCTTTCCTTTCTTTCTTTCTTTCTTTCTTTCTTTCTTTCTTTCTTTCTTTCTTTCTTTCTTTCTTTCTTTCTTTCTTTCTTTCTTTCTTTCTTTCTTTCTTTCTTTCTTTCTTTCTTTCTTTCTTTCTTTCTTTCTTTCTTTTTCCCTCTTTGGGGGTTTGCCCTTCCGCTCCCAGGGGAGATGGACGGGGTGCGAGTGACTACTCTAAACGTGAAAGGACTGAATGTCCCGGAGAAGCGGAGGATGCTCCTTAATGACCTGAAGCGAACATGCACAGATGTGGCATTTGTACAGGAAACACATTTTAAGGCGGTTAGACTCCCTTTTCTTCAGAACAGATTTTTTCCATGTGTATATCACGCTTGTAATCAAGAAGCAAAATCTAAAGGCCTTGTCATTTTGATTTCCAGTCGAGTATCCTGGTCTCTTATAGAGAAATGTTTGGATCTAAATGGTCGTTATCTTTTTCTTAAAGGATACCTCGATGGCATTAAGGTGACACTGGCCACTGTATACGCACCAAATCTAAACCAAGACTCTTTTTTGAACAAAGTTCTACCAAAGCTAGCAGAATTTGCAGAAGGTAAACTGATCCTGGGGGGGGACTTTAATATCCCTCTGGACCCTAGAATAGACACTTCCGTAGGGACTTCATCGGTTCCAGGCAGTGTCAGAAAGCGTATTCTGAGGAAACTTTACGAATTGCAACTGCTAGATGCTTGGCGAACCCTTCATGCAGGGGAAAAGGATTATACTTTTTTTTTCCAACCCACATCAAGTGTACTCTCGAATAGATTTATTTTTGGTTCCACATTATTTACTTTCCTCAGTACGAGATGTTTCCATTGGAAACATAACGTGGTCAGATCATGCCCTGGTGACTCTCTGCCTCTCTCTGTCAGGCTCGGCTGGCATCCCGGAGTGGCGCTGGCGTCTTAATGAGAGTTTGCTACAAAATCCTGAAATTTGGGATGATGTGGCAAAAGAACTTACAGCATATTTTCAGATGAACGACACACCGGGGAGCGACCCGGGCATGGTATGAGAGGCACATAAGGCAGTAATACGGGGGATTTTGATCAAACATGGTTCCCGTTTGAAGAAAGCACGAGAAGTACAGATAACAAAATTACTGGGAGATATACAGGTCCTTGAATTACAACATGAGAGAACACAGGAGCCCTCTGTGGGGAATGATCTGGCTCATTTGAGGCGACAAATAACAGACCTCCTACGTTTTAAAGCTAAAGCAGCGATACAGTCTGGCAGGAAGGTGACATATGAACTGGGAGATAAATGCAGTAAATTGTTGGCGGGGAAGCTTAAGGAGAGGAGTTCGACAACATATATACCTCACATAAAAGGAAGGGATGGTCAACTAATTGCGCTGCCAAAAGATATTGCTAAGACGTTTGGAGAATTCTATTCGTCTTTATATAATTTGACACCACCATCCTCTTCTCCCTCTGTTTTGGAAGAATACCTTTCCTCATCATGTCTTGTTAGACTTCCCTCTCCGGTACGTAGTAGCTTAGAAGCCCCTATTACTATAGAGGAGTTGACAACGGTCAAATCTGGGAAGGCACCAGGCCCAGATGGATTTACCTTACAGTACTATAAAAACTATCTTTCTGTGCTGGGTGCACACATGATAAAGATGTTTAATGTGCTGGGCCAGACGACCACACTGCCCCCAGATGCACTTATGGCGTATATTTCTGTTATTCCTAAGGAGGGGAAAGATCCGTCAGAATGTGGAAGTTACCGTCCAATTTCGCTGTTAAACGTAGATTTAAAGCTTTTTACTAAATTACTAGCCTCCCGTATTCAACCTCTGCTTACTCAGTTAATCCATCTAGATCAAGTAGGGTTTATCCCTTCTCGTGAAGCAAGAGACAGTACTATCAAGGTATTTAATTTGATCCATCACGCTAATAAGACAAATACCCCATGTGTCTTTCTGAGTACCGATGCAGAAAAAGCGTTCGATAGAGTAAACTGGAATTTTATGTTTTCGGTCCTGAGGCACATGGGACTAGGAGACCGTATGCTGCAATGGATTGCTAAGGTCTATACTGCTCCACAGGCGTCAGTTAAAATAAATGGAGTATTCTCAAAACCTTTTAGGATCTCAAATGGAACACGGCAGGGATGCCCTCTGTCGCCCCTATTGTTTGCGCTTTCGCTGGAACCATTGTTGAATAAAATTCGGCAAAATCCAGATATCTTGGGGCTACAGATAGGAGATCACAATTATAAAGTCTCAGCCTATGCAGACGATCTGTTGTTTTCTATGTCTAATCCACACATTTCACTGCCTAATCTTATGAAGGAGTTTGAAAGCTATGGAGCTCTCTCAAATTTAAAAATAAATTTTACTAAATCGGAAGCTATGGGAGTGGCACTTCCTCAATTAGAGCGTGGTATTATACAACCTAACTTTAAATTCAAATGGGTGACTTCAGCGTTAAGGTACTTGGGTACATATATACCATCAAAACTGGGCAATACTTTTACAGCAAATTTTCCTCCATTATACAACGCAGTACGATCTTTATTGGATAAATGGAACCAGGGGCTACATTCGTGGTTTGGCCGATGTAATATTATCAAAATGAGTATCATGCCAAAATTCCTGTACCTTTTTCAGGCATTACCTATCGTTATACCGGCAGTTCTTTTTCGTCAAATTCGCACTCTTTTTACTAAATTTATATGGGCGAATAAACGCCCCAGGATCAGTAGATGTCTTCTGACGCTACCCAAGTGCTTTGGCGGTGTAGCTGCCCCAGACGCATATAAATATTATCAAGCAGCCCATCTGGGCAGGATGATCGATTGGAGCAGACATAGGGCATTCAAACTGTGGATAGACATAGAACAACATTCTAGCCCAATACCTTTGGGTAGAGCACCTTGGTGCTATGCAGCTGTACCTGTCCCTCTTAAAACACATCCTACTATAGGCCCTACACTGAGAATGGGATCTGGGCTCTGTCGGAACCCAAAATTTTCCACGACACGATCACCCTTGTTCCCAATACTGGGAAACCCTAGTTTCCCCCCAGGTATGGAATTAGGGGCGTTTAAGAATTTAATAGAGAGAGGCTGTTTTCAGGCATCACACTTTCTGGATCACGAGAAATGGCCCACGGTGGCCACATTGACGCACCCGGGGGGGCGGTACGAAATAAATCTTTGGCAGGCGTTGCAGCTGCGTCATTTCCTTAGGTCCCTGGGACCACCGATAAATTATCAGCGTCAATTAACTTTATTTGAGTCATACTGCGATGGAAATGAACCCCTCCCTCGGACGATTTCAATGATATATGCCTTGCTTAGCATGCCCTCAGAAGATTTTGTGATGCCAGGCTTTGGTAAATGGGAGAGAGATCTTGTCAGAGAGGTTACCTGGTTGGGCGCCGGGGCGCGTTGGCGCTTGTGCCTCTGTGCGTGCTGGGGCGCGTGTCCTTGGGGATGCTGGCGTGTCTGGGCTGACCAGCCGTGGCATGCGGGGTGGCGCCCGGGCGTTCGGGCGTACGCGCTAACGCGCATTCGCGCTAGCGCGCGTTCGCCTGTGAGCGTTACCGTTGGCATGTCCGGTGGTGTGGGCGTGCACGCCGGTGTCGGGGGCGCGGCGCGCTTTGGCGAATCGGCGCGCGCACGTGCGCGGCGTTTTGGCGCCAATCAGCCTATTTAAGCCTGCCTCTACTCTGATCCGGTGCTGCCTGATCAAACAGCTCCGTGTCTTACCCCGTGATCACCTTGTCTTCCTGTATCTCAGTAGTGTTTACCCGTTGTGACCCGGCTTGCCTTTGGACCTCCCTCGATTGCTGCCTGAACCCGACCCCGGCTTGTCTGACCTTGCTTCTGCCTTCTCCTTTGTACCGCTGCTGCCAGCCCGTTGCCGACCTCTGCCTGTGTGTGACCAGCCTGATAGCTCCTGCTCAGCATCCGCTTCATCCAGCCCTGAAGTTCTACCGGTTGCCTGCCAGACCATCTTGCTCCAGGATCCTAACTTCAGGCCCTCATACCACTCCGCATTCATGGGCCTCCTGTCTACTCTATCAGGGGCCCCGAATCGGATACGTAAGGGAGCCTACCCTCTGCCCAAGCGGACTCACCTGTCTGGTAAGTGTGGGACCTGACAGTATCAGGCAGCCATGACTGAGTCCGGGCAGGGGGCCTCCCCCATGGATGAACTGTGCAGACATCTCGCGGGTCTTACCCAAGCTGTCAAAAGCCTACAAGAGGGCTACACCAGACTGGAAGGACAGGTCCAGGCCCTTTCAGCCCCTCCTCCGGGAGCAGCATCTGCTAACCCTGTTTCAGCACCTTCTGTAGTTATGCTTCCACCAGAACCACGGGTACCTACGCCCGAGAAGTTTTCCGGAGATCGTAGCAAGTTCCGGGCATTCCGTAACGCATGTGAACTATATTTTGCATTACAACCCTGTACATTCTCCTTGGAGGCTACCAAAGTGGGGTTCGTCATATCCTTGTTAACTGGCGAGCCTCAGACCTGGGCCCATCATCTGCTGGAGCAAAAGGCCCAATCTCTTGACTCTCTGAGTGACTTTTTCTTAGCCATGTCTCAGCTGTATGAAGACCCTCAGCTAACAGCCACGGCAGAAGCCGCTTTGCACTCCCTTCAACAAGGCCGCAGAGCGGCCGAAGATTACGCCGTGGAATTCAGGCGCTGGAGCTCCGATACGGAGTGGAATGACGCAGCCTTGCGTCACCAGTATCGGCTGGGGTTATCAGATCCTCTCAAGGATGAATTAGCACGGGTGGGGGTACCTCAGACTCTTGAAGAATTGATCAACTTGTCAATCCAGATTGACCGCCGCCTCAGGGAGAGACGCTCTGAGAGGTCTGCGGGCCACCCACGCCTCACCTGGATGTTGCCCAGGGCTCCTAGTGCCCCGAACCAAGCTCCACTTGTCCAGCCTACTCCAGCCCAGGAACCCCCTGAGCCTATGCAGTTGGGACTGCTCCGTCCATCTCTGACTCTAGAAGAGAAGACACGCAGACGCTCACTCAACCTGTGTCTGTACTGTGGGGAACCTGGACACTTTGCAAAAACATGCCCTAATAAAAGACGTAAGTGCCTGCCGTCCTCCTCGTTGTGTGCACCTGTCTTACCCAGTGTCGGTAACCACCTAACGTTTTCCATTATATTGCAGCTACCTGGAAGGAACATCCCAGCACCGGTCATTATTGATTCGGGGGCATGTAGTGGCTTCATTGACCGGACTTTCGTTGAAAAACATCACATCCCTACCCAAACTAAAGCCCAGGGACTGGCAGTCTTTTTAGCGGATGGCTCCACCCTCCGCTCCGGACCCGTTACCCAGGAAACGGTTCCCCTATTGGCCACCATTGGCCCGGAACATCAGGAACTTCTACGACTAGATGTCATCTCCTCACCCCTCTTCCCAATTATTCTAGGAATACCTTGGCTACAGGCTCACAATCCCAGTATCAACTGGTCCACGGGCAAGATCCAGTTCTCCTCTGAATACTGCAAACAACATTGCTTACGGGGGACTCCTTTAACTTCCTCCCAATGCCTGTGCATGGACTCAGAAAACAAGTCCAACCAAGATCTTCCCGAACCTTACCGGGATTTCCTGGACGTGTTTAGCAAAAAGGGGGCAGAAACTCTTCCAGCACACAGACCCTATGATTGTCCAATAGAACTTTTACCGGGTACTGAAGTCCCTTTTGGGAGGATTTTCCCCCTAACTGAGCAGGAGCTGGGCACCTTGAAAACCTATATAGACGAAAACCTGGAGAAAGGGTTCATCCGTCCTTCCACATCACCAGCTGGAGCAGGCATCTTCTTCGTGGAAAAGAAGGATCACTCCTTACGTCCCTGCATTGACTACAGGGAGCTTAACAAAATCACTATAAAGAACAGGTATCCACTACCCTTGGTTCCCGAATTATTTCAGAGGTTAGGATCTGCTACCATCTTCACTAAGTTAGACCTCCGTGGAGCCTATAACTTGATCCGCATAAGAGAGGGGGACGAATGGAAGACAGCCTTTCGTACTCGATTTGGACATTACGAGTACCTCGTCATGCCTTTTGGTCTGTGCAACGCACCGGCTACATTCCAGCATTTCGTCAATGACATCTTTCATGACCTCCTGGACTTATACGTCATTGTCTACCTGGACGATATCCTGGTTTTCTCTGCCTCCCTGATGGAACACCGCCAGCATGTACGAAACGTTCTCACCCGGCTTAGACAACATGGGCTTTACGCCAAACTTGAAAAATGCGAGTTTGAGCTCCAATCTATCCAGTTCCTAGGCCTGATCATTTCCCCTGACGGCATTAAAATGGATCCACAAAAAGTATCCGCTATCCTGGACTGGCCTGCACCTATAGACAAAAAGGGAGTACAGCGTTTTATTGGCTTTGCCAATTTCTATAGGAAATTTATTAAAGGATTCTCTTCGATCATAACTCCCATTACAGAACTTACTAAACAAGGAAGCCGGTTCTGCTGGACCCCTAAGGCACAAGAGGCCTTTGAAAAACTCAAAGCGCTGTTCACGTCAGCCACCATTCTCAAGCATCCCAACCCTGCCTTGCCCTTCGTTCTAGAAGTCGATGCTTCCGAAGTTGCAGTTGGAGCTGTGCTCTCACAGAGGCAAGGCGCCAAAGCACTCCTGTACCCTGTGGGATTCTTCTCACGGAAACTCTCCCCTTCTGAGCAAAATTATGACGTGGGAGATCGGGAACTTCTAGCCATTAAAGCAGCCCTGGAGGAATGGCGTTATCTCCTGGAAGGTGCAGCACACCCCATTTTGGTCTATACAGACCACAAGAACTTAGAGTACTTAAGAACGGCCAAGAGATTAAAACCACGACAGGCCAGATGGGCACTTTTTTTTTCCCGATTTATTTTCCATATTACCTATAGACCCGGATCCAAGAATGTCAAATCCGACGCCGTTTCCCGGATGTTTCCTGATTCTGAGAAGACCCTGTCTCCAGACACCATCTTGCCCTCTGGAAATTTCCTAATCCTACAGGAAGATCTAATCTCCCAAATCCGACGAGCCTCTATGGGAATGTCTCCACCTGCCGAAGCTTGTGCCAAAGATGGGCTGTTCTGGCTCAAGAATAAAATTGTGGTTCCTGAGGAGCTAAGAGTACGGGTGTTAAACTTGTGTCATGACCACAAACTTGCCGGTCACTTCGGCACACGGAAGACAACTGACCTTGTCCAACGCACCTTTTGGTGGCCTCACCTTACTAAGGACTGTAGAGAATATGTGGAGTCTTGTAACACGTGTGCCAGAAACAAAACGAGCCGGACAAGAGCATGGGGTCTGTTGAGACCATTACCAGTCCCAGAGAGACCATGGGACATGATCTCAATGGACTTTATCGTGGAGCTCCCCCCATCAGAAGGCTTTTCATCCATTTTTGTTGTGGTGGATAGACTGTCGAAAATGGCCCATTTTCTCCCTATGAAGGGCACCCCTTCAGCCATAGAGACTGCTTCCATCTTTATTAAGGAGATTGTCAGACTACATGGGGTTCCGACCAACATAGTTTCGGACAGAGGCGTCCAGTTTACCTCCAGATTCTGGAAGGCCCTTTGTGGTGCCCTTGAAATTGAGTTGTCCTTTTCCTCGGCCTACCACCCTCAGTCAAATGGACAAACCGAGAGGACGAATCAAACCTTGGAGCAATACATCCGCTGCTTTTCTGCATTCTCTCAGGATGATTGGGCGTCCCTGCTTCCCATTGCAGAGTTCGCCTACAATAACTCACTACATTCAGCTACTAATCAATCTCCGTTTTATGCCAATTATGGTTTCCACCCATCCTTCTTGCCTGGACCATTTCCAGAGTGCCCTGTTCCCGCGGTTTCCAAAACTTTGGACTTTTTTTCAAACAACAACAAATTGCTGCAGGAAACCATGACCAAGGCTCAGGAAGATTACAAGAAAATCTTTGATAGGAAAAGACGGGGAGAACTTACCCTGGAACCCGGCAATTCTGTCTGGTTGTCTACCGCTAATCTCAAGCTGGCCTGTCCGTCCAGAAAACTGGGACCCAAATACCTGGGTCCGTTCCTGATTAAAAGGAAAATCAACAATGTGGCATATGAACTTGACCTTCCTAATTCCCTAAGGATACATCCAGTTTTTCATGTGTCTCTACTGAAACCGGTCACCCCAAATTTCTTTCCTGGTCGTAGTGTTGGTCCACCCAAACCTATCGTGGTTGATGGCGAAGAGGAGTTTGAAGTAGAGGCAATCCTAGATTGCAGAAGAAGACGCAATCAGGTTCAATATCTGGTGAAATGGAAGGGCTATGGACCCGAAGATAATTCGTGGGAGCCGGAAAATAATTTACATGCCAGAGAACTTCTGCAGTCTTTTAAAACCTCTCATTCCTCAAAGATGGCCCAGCTGGGCATCCGGAGTCTGCCCTTGAGGAGGGGGCACTGTCAGAGAGGTTACCTGGTTGGGCGCCGGTGCGCGCCGGGGCGCGTTGGCGCTCGTGCCTCTGTGCGTGCTGGGGCGCGTGTCCTTGGGGATGCTGGCGTGTCTGTCCTGACCAGCCGTGGCATGCGGGGTGGCGCCCGGGCGTACGCGCTAGCGCGCGTTCGCCTGTGAGCGTTACCGTTGGCATGTCCGGTGGTGTGGGCGTGCACGCCGGTGTCGGGGGCGCGCTCGGGCGCGTGCGGGGGCGCGGCGCGCTTTGGCGAATCGGCGCGCGCACGTGCGTGGCGTTTTGGCGCCAATCAGCCTATTTAAGCCTGCCTCTACTCTGATCCGGTGCTGCCTGATCAAACAGCTCCGTGTCTTACCCCGTGATCACCTTGTCTTCCTGTATCTCAGTAGTGTTTACCCGTTGTGACCCGGCTTGCCTTTGGACCTCCCTCGATTGCTGCCTGAACCCGACCCCGGCTTGTCTGACCTTGCTTCTGCCTTCTCCTTTGTACCGCTGCTGCCAGCCCGTTGCCGACCTCTGCCTGTGTGTGACCAGCCTGATAGCTCCTGCTCAGCATCCGCTTCATCCAGCCCTGAAGCTCTACCGGTTGCCTGCCAGACCATCTTGCTCCAGGATCCTAACTTCAGGCCCTCATACCACTCCGCATTCGTGGGCCTCCTGTCTACTCTATCAGGGGCCCCGAATCGGATACGTAAGGGATCCTACCCTCTGCCCAAGCGGACTCACCTGTCTGGTAAGTGTGGGACCTGACAGATCTGGATAGGACCTTTAGCCCAGCTCAACGACAGAATATTATCTATCTTTCGTTGAACTCATCAATATGCACACGGATTCAGGAATCTAATTATAAATTACTGACACGATGGTACTACACCCCGGCAAGGTTAAGTAAACTTTCTCCAGAGGCCTCAGACCTTTGTTGGAGATGTAGAGAGGATCGGGGGACACTATTTCACATATTCTGGTCCTGCCCTAAGATTAGACAATACTGGCTGGAGGTTTCAGAGGATATCTCAAAAGTTTACATTTTTCCCAATATCAGACGACCCCGCATTTTTTCTGCTTCATTGTTCACAAATCCCCCGGCAGGCATATAAAAAATCTGTGTTATGTCACATGGTCAACGCAGCTAAAGCCTGTATTACTCTTAGCTGGAGGGATCCCAAACCTCCTTTTATTGCTCAGTGGCTAAATAGGGTAAGGAACATCGGGATTATGGAGGATCTTGTAATGTCAGCACAAGACAGAAAAAAGCAATACACTAGAACATGGGCAGACTGGGATCAATTCGTATACTCAGAAGAGGGGAGGAGACTAATGGGGAGTGTGTCTGGGGAATGATGGGCCCTTTGTTGGTGTGTGCTCGCTTTGTACGCCTGTCTCCTCTGGGAGCGGAGGACGACCCCTCCCCCCCCCCCCTTTTTTTTTTCCTTCTTTAATTTTTATTTGTTTCTTGGGTTTGTGGGTTTACTGATTTATTTACTTTGGTAGGTTTTGTTTTTGGTAAAATAAAAGAAAAAAGAAATCCTCTCTTTCTTTTTATGAGTGGATATACACTTATAAGTATAAGTAAATGAAGACGTATATATACATGCCTATATAATTATGGATTATTAAGTTGGTACAAAATGTATGGCAGTTAAAAGCAATTGTGTATATGGAAAGTGATATGTTATTGTATTACCTGCCTCCTTTCAAATAAATAAAGAATATTAAAAAAAAAAAAAAAAAAAAGAACACGAAAGACACATAGCGGAGGAGAGCAAAAAAAATCCCAAGAAATTATTTAAGTATGTAAACAGTAAAAAAGGGAGGACAGACCATATTGGCCCCATAAAGAATGAGGAAGGACATCTGGTTACAAAGGATGGGGAGATGGCGAAGGTATTGAATTTATTCTTCTCCTCAGTCTTCACGAGTGAATCGGGGGGCTTCAGTAACCAAAACTGCAGTGTTTATCCTTATGACACATCACAGGAAGCACATCCATGGTTAACAGAGGACAGAATTAAAATTAGACTTTGGAAACTTAACATTAATAAAATCACTGGGACCAGATGGCTTGCATTCGAGGGTATTTGGGAACTCAGTCAAGTAATTGGCAGACCATTGTTCCTAATTTTTACAGACAGTCTACTGACTGGAATGGTACCAGCTGATTGAAGAAAAGCCAATGTAGCACCAATATTTAAAAAGGGCCCAAAATACATCCCTGGGATTTACAGACCAGTTATCCTAACATCAATAGTATGCAAGCTCTTGGAGGGGATGATAAGGAACTATTTACAAGATTTTAGTAATGAGAACAGTATCATTAGCAGTAATCAGCATGGATTCATGAAGAATCGTTCTTGCCAAACCAATCTTTTAACCTTCTATGAGGAGGTGAGTTGCCATCTAGATAAAGGAAGGCCCGAAGACATGGTGTATCTAGATTTTGCAAAAGCATTTGACACAGTTCCCCATAAATGTTTACTGTACAAAATAAGATCCGTTGGCATGGACCATAGGGTGAGTACATGGGTTGAAAACTGGCTACAAGGCGAGTTTAGAGGGTGGTGATAAATGGGGAGTACTCTGAATGGTCAGGGGTGGGTAGGGGGGTCCCCCGGGGTTCTGTGCTGGGACAAATCCTATTTATTTTGTTCATAAATGACCTGGAGGATGGGGTAGACAGTTCAATCTCTGTATTTGCGGAAGATACTAAGCTAAGCCGGGCAATAACTTCTCCGCAGGATGTGGAAACCTTGCAAAAAGATCTGAACAAATTAATGGGGTGGACAACTACATGGCAAATGAGGTTTAATGTAGAAAAATGTAAAAGAATGCATTTGGGTGGCAAAAATATGAATGCAATCTATACACTGGTGGGAGAACCTCTGGGGGAATCTAGGATGGAAAAGGACCTGGGGGTCCTAGTAGATGGTAGGCTCAGCAATGGCATGCAATGCCAAGCTGCTGCTAACAAAGCAAACAGAATATTGGCATGCATTAAAAAGGGGATCAACTCCAGAAATAAAACAATAACTCTCCCGCTCTACAAGACTCTGGTCGGGCCGCACCTAGAGTATGCTGTCCAGTTCTGGGCACCAGTCCTCAGGAAGGATGTTCTGGAAATGGAGCAAGTACAAAGAAGGGCAACAAAGCTAATAAAGGGTCTGGAGGATATTAGTTATAAGGAAAGGTTGCGGGCACTGAACATTCTCTCTGGAGAAGAGACGCTTGAGAGGGAATATGATTTCAATATACATATACCGTACTGGTGACCCCACAATAGGGATAAAACTTTTTCGCAGAAGAGAGTTTAACAAGACTCGTGGCCACTCATTAAAATTAGAAGAAAAGAGGTTTAACCTTAAACTACGTAGAGGGTTCTTTACTGTTAGAGCAGCAAGGATGTGGCGGTGGTCTCAGCATTGATAGTTTCAAGAAACTATTTGATAAGCACCTGAACGACCCCAACATACAGGGATATGCAATGTAATAATGTAATACTGACATATAATCACACACAGGTTGGACTTGTGTCTTTTTTCAACCGCATGGATGGGGGGGCGGCAGCTGTGCGCCCACAGTGCACGGGTCGCCACTGCCTAATTATCTGAACACTCTTGAAGTTTGTAAACTTACTTTGTGAAGATCCGCAAATATTTACTTCCCTGAATTTTGTGACACGTATTCATTATGCCCCATTGGTAGACACTTCTGAGCTACAGAGGTGCTGAGAGGAGGAGTTACAGGAGGCGGAGTCAGTACAGCAATCACTGCTGGCAGGTAGCAGAGGATGCAGGAAGTTGTGGAAAGATGACAGGCAGCACTCACATGAATGATTTTTCAAGTATGCTTATTTGGGGTTGGCAAAAAGAAAGATTGTATCGCTATTACAATGCTGATATAACAGCCAATCCGTGGTTATCATTGAATGTGAATAGCATTGTGGGATTATATAACGAGGGTGGGTGGGTGTAGGGTTGGTTTGTAACATGTGAGATCTTCACCTAGTAAAAAGCATACTGGGATTTACATAATGGTGTCAGCTTTGTGCCAGCATCTCCAAACTGCGGCCCTTTGTTTGCTTTTATCTTGGGGCACCATTTCATCCACTGATACCAACAATGAGGCCTAATTATCCTCATGACACCACTGAAGGGGCGCAGTTCCTCCCTATGACACCAAGAATAAGACACAATTGCTCCCAATGACACCAACAATTGGGCCCAATGACACCCATGATTGGGTACAATTCCTCCCAATAACATCCAAAGATGTTTTTTCCCCACTGGTGCCAGAAACTTTTCTACTCCCAATGGCCTCACTCCGGCCCTTCTAAAGTTTGAAGGACAGCTAACTGGCCCCTTGTTTAGAAAGTTTTGAGGCCCCTGACCTAGAGGATGCCTGAACAAATAGAGCACTGTTCTCTAGGAAGAAGAGCATTTTAAAGCTTTTTTTTTTGGGGGGGGGGGGGGTGTTGTTACCCCAGCATTTTATATACCTGATATGTGCCTGCTGTACCATGCGTAGAGAGTCTCCTGTTATCTTGTGTGAAATCCCTGGAGTTCCTGCCAGTCCCTCCTCTTTCCTATTAGCAACTGACCACGCTAAGCAGGAGAGCACAGCGTGGTCGGTTCTCTAGCTATGCTGAGAACTCTTACCTGATCTCCTCCAATGTTCTGACTTGTCCTGACACGTGCCCCTCCCCCCAGTACAGTCATTCACTGGGAAGATTAGTGTACTGTCTCTTCTCCTCCACCTTAGCTCTTATGCAGCTGGGTACAGAGGGAATGTGATCACTCATGGAGAAAAAAAAAACAAACAAACTATATATACTTTTTTTTTTTATATATCTATAAGGTTTTTCCTTAAATTTCTATTTTAAACAAAATGGGTTGTTTTACAAGGTAATCATTACATCAGATGAGAAGTCAATTTTTAAAGTGACCGGTAGAAAAATAAAACAAAATTACCATGTGTGGCTGATGAAAAGGAATGATCTACGGAAGTGTTTTTCGGAAGTACGGTAGACACTTTCATGAGTGTTGATTGCCTGCGTTTACTCACTGTGCTCAAGGGGTTCTCCGACAGGACCCCGTCACTACCACATCCTATAGTAGAAGTGTGGGGGTCACCAGGAGGAAACACCTGTTCACCCATAGGAATAAATGGACGAATCAGTGCATGCGCAATGGAAGATGAACACAGCCTGGACTTGTCTGCAGCTGTGCAGTGCCAGGTAGGGCTAGATAGTGAAAAACCTGGAAGAGGGGCTGAAGGTATTTCACAAAGGTGGCTGCCACACACAGAACTTTGGTTCTACAAATAAAACTTAAAGTGTTACTAAACCAACAACAGTAAAATCAGTGTGTATATGCAGTAAAGAATGCTCGTTATACTCCCTGTGGAACCTAAGGGGGTTAATCCTTTGCATTGTTTAAAAAGGCTATCCTGTCTTCTCTGCTCCTCCCCTTCTTCGACTGTCCCCAATCTATCTCCTGATCGAACAGAGCCTTGGGGGCATTTGGCACATGCTCAGTTTTATGTGTATTGCAAAAGGTTTCTTTTTTTTTTTTTTGGGAGGGTGCATGTGATCAGCACAGGGCCAATTAGCTCTCTCCAGACAGAGGGTCAGGAGTCATGCAGCCTAATAGATAAATGCACATATTTGCCAGCACACCAAGGATACTCAAAGGTTTTTTATTACAGAGTGATCACATCACAATAGAAAGTGCATTTCGGAGCCTCGCTGGACTTCATCATCGCATGCCTGACAAAGGGGTCCTGGGAGGCTTTGAAACGTTGCACTCTCTCTTATGTTGTGATCACTCCGCAATAAAAAACCTTTGGCCGACATTTGAGGATCCTTGGTGTGCTGGCGAATATGTGCATTTACATGTGATTTTGCATTAAGCAGCTGGTAGTTGCTGCAGCACCCACTACTGATGAGACTTGTTCCCAGGAACATGTGTGGGGGAATATAGACAAGAATGCAGCCTAATAGGACAGTCAGATGAGAATGAAAACTCCTCCCACAAGCTTTAAACCAGTCCTTGCCAGACACTGATAGAAATCACAAGACTGCTATATACTGCTGATGAGAAAAAGGTATTTAGCAATTTATATTTACTAAAATAATTGTATTTCTATGGTCTGTGTACTGTGGGAGACCAGATATAGTGAATGCAGGGTCCTGGATTTAGTAACACTTTAAAATCTATGACCAAGAACTTCCAAATAAAAAAAAAAAAAAAGCAAAAGGCTGCCATCTGACTCTGCATAAATGCATCCACCTGACAAAGATGTGCAAAGTGGAATAATTCCCCCCATCTGTATGTAAATATTGGTATGGTTAACCAAACCCCCCCCCCCCCACCCCCACTTTAATGTAAAGCCTGGTACACACAATAAGAAAATGGGACCAAAAAAAAGGGGGGCATGATCTTCCAATAATCTTTTCCTTAGTGCACAGCTTTGGAGAGCCAATCACAACAGTTCATGCAAAAATATATCTGAAGGGACAAACACGCAAAATGTTTCTCGTAAGTTAACAGGACAAACAAATTTTCATGTAATTAGAATAATATTTGTACAAAAAAAAAATATATAAAATCGAGTGACCAAGACCATGCATGCTCAGAAACAAAAGAATACAATACATTACATCATTTCCAAAATTTTATTCTGTCTTATGAGAATTCTCATAACTTTAGTGACCTATTGGTTTTTGATATGAACCTAGCATGCAAAAAAAAAAAAAAAAAAAAACTGCCCCATCTAAGTTGGTTTATCCAATTCTTTGTGTCTTGTTCCAGTGATAATGCTAACAATCTGCCATCACTTTCTGACCAAGTGTCCCTTACATCTTGTTCTGGTGACAACCAAGAAGGACATTTCCTGCATCTCCAGGACAGGAATAGAAATGCCCCAATGGCACACAGACAGCAATTAACGGATGGATTTTAGCCCTTCCCTAAAAACTGGCCATACATACACTTTCAAGATTTTTCAACAACGATGTGGCATTTCTGAAACCTCTTTTATTTATAGCTTCTTATTTTTTAGGTTCTCACAACATATTTGTTGATAATTTCTACTAATAAATTAGCAAAATCAAATCCTGCGTGTGGCTCACTTTAGTTGTACTGACAGAAGAAAAAAGGAACAGCATTTGGTCATACTATCGCATCCAATCAGATGCCTCTTTGTGATAGAGCTGGTGTGATAGGCCAGTTGGGGGCAATATATCTTTCTAACATTTTGCCTTATGCTGGCCAAATACTAGTACAATGTAGAATTTTATACTTTGTTTTAAGAATTTTTCGTTTGATTTTCTAATGATTAGTGGGGTCAAATAAATGTTCACTTTCAAAACGCAGTGAAGGGAGAAAAAAAAAAAAAGGGGAAGAAGGGGGAAGGAGTGTAAAGATAAAATAATTTCCACGGGTGTGTACAATTTTAAAGTGTGACATGTTCAGTATCGATTTACTCAGTATTTTATATCTTACCAAAAATAAAAAATGGGTATTCTAAGGGGTTTGTGTGCACCAAAATGCATTAACCACTTAAAGGCTGAGCCTCTTTTTTTTTTTTTAGATGTGTATATACAAGTTAAAAATTGTTTTTTTTGCTAGAAAAATGACTTAGAACCCCAAAACATTATACACTATTTTTCCTAACACCCTAGAGAATAAAATGGCGGTTGTTGCAATACTTTCTGTCACACCGTATTTGTGCAGTGCTTTTTTTGGAAAAAAAAAAAAAAAAAACCACACTCTTTTGAATTAAAAAAATAAGACAACAGTAAAGTTAGCCCAATTTTTTTTTATATTGTGAAAGAGAATGTTACGCCGAGTAAATTGATACCCAACATGTCACGCTTCAAAATTGCGCATGCTCGAGGAATGGCGACAAACGTTTACCCTTAAAAATCTCCATAGGCGACCTTTAAAAAAATTCTACAGGTTGCATGTTTTGAGTTACAGAGGAGGTCTAGGGCTAGAATTATTGCTCTCGCTCTACCAATCACGGCAATACCTCACATGTGTGGTTTGAACACTGTTTTCATATGCGGGCGCTACTCACGTATGCGTTCGTTTCTGCATGCGAGAAGAAGGGGCAAGTTTAGAAATTTGTTTTTCTTATTTTAATATTTTACCTTTTACACAGTTAAAAAACAAAAAAAAAAAAAACTTTTGGTCACTTTTATTCCTATTACAAGGAATGTAAACATCCCCTTGTAATAGAAAGAAAGCATGACAGGACCTATTAAACATGAGATCTGGGGTCGAAGACCTCAGATCTCATAATTAGACTAAAATGAAATTAAAAAAAAAGAAAATCGTCATATATAAAAAAAAAAAAAAAAAAAAAAAAAAAAAGAAGATTTAAAGAAAAAAATGGCCCTTTAAGAGCTATGGGCGGAAGTGACGTTTTGACGTTGCTTCCGCCCTGCAATGTCAAGGAGACGGGTGGGGGCCATCTTCCCCTCTCCATGCACAGCCCTGAGAAGGACCGGATTGCCTCCTTTCTCTGCCGACGGCTGCGGTAAGTGGCGGAGGGCACCGGAGTGTGGCGGGAGGTCCCTCTCCCACCGCCGATAAAAAAGTGATCTTGCAGCGAATCCACCGCTGAGACCACTTTTATCTTGTAGCCGACCGCAGGCCGAACACGGGGATATGGCAGCTAGCTGCTGCCATAACAACGATATCCGTTCTCAAAGTGATGGCATAGATCGGCGGTCGGTAAGTGGTTAAACTGTTTTTCCCCAAAATTTTGCATTTAAAAAAAAAAAAAAAAAAAAAAAAAAAAGTGGGTGCCAAAAAAATTGTAATACCCACCATCTTATTCTCTAGGGCCACTGCTTAAAAAGAGATTATATAAAAAGAATCTATATATGTGTAATTTTCATGTGAAAAAAAAAAAAAAAATGCAGATTTTTACATTTATGTGAGAAGTGTCAGAATTGGCCTGGTCTTAATGTGAGTAAAAAAAACAGACATTCAGCAAGTCATCAAATGTACTGAGAATACTCGCTCGGAAATCTACTAACGTATGGCTAGCTCTAGTGCACAAAAAGCTGCTGTATGTTTGCACATATTTCAAACTTTCAGTGTAAGACCGTTTTAAGCAAAGAACCACAAGAAGTTTACAGTCAGCCACATAATTCTTTATCGTCACACTATAAATAATTTACAATGAAAACCAAATAAATAAAGTGCTTTTCTAGGTGTTTGCGCCAATATACAAAATAGACCAAAAGTCTACAAGATTGGTGTACAACATCATGCAATTCAGAATCACATTAAATAAAAACAGCATTTAATATTTATGCCATGCCTACTAATGGACACGACGATCTATAAAGGCTGTGCAGACGGACAGAAATAGTGAGGTATTACATTAAGACATGCAGAGACAAAACCAATAAATAGAAAGCAAAGGAGGATGTTAGAATTCATTCACTGCTATCGGTATGATTGAGTCTGAAGGCGTGCCAGTTAGCGCTCAGATTTGTCAGAAAACAAAGCGTAGCGCTCCTCACAGGTCTGGGTCTCCACTGAGCTGAACTGAGACTCCATTGTATTCCATGCCAGATCTGCCAGGAGAAAGTCATCCATAGCGGTCTGGGTTTCGTTGCTCGTAAGGAATAAACTTCCAAGAGTCTCAAAGCAGCTGTCGGTGGTTTGTGTCTGGGCGCTGTTCTGCTGTACATGGCTCTCCAGCGCAGGGCATGGCACATTTTTGCTGGTCGATGCTCCATCTGTGTGGCTTTCTGCATCAGAAGAGTCCGTGCTTATCGAAAAGCTTGACTGTTTCAAGAGACTACCCAGACGCAAGGGAGTATTACGGTCCAGAAAAAGATTCAAGTCCGTCTGGGTCTGAGTATCAAACATCTCCATCCCCAGCATATTGGAATTGCCTTTGTTTGAAAACGATTGGGTCGAGTCATTCGAAAACAGAAAATCTGTTTGGGTTTCAATATCCAAATATTCAGAATTCAGATTGCTCAGCATGCTCTCTTCGGTCTGGGTCTGGATATTGGATGCTGAAAAGAAATCATCTATGTCGAAATCGATGCCTGTGTTGGGGTTACAGTTAGAAGATATATGGGCTTCTCCAGCTGAGAGCAGGTTGCGATTATCCAACGGCTGGCTGGATATATTGTCCGATAGGATTTTTTCGAGGTCACTTAATAGCTCCATAGTTTGTGTTTGGTTATCGGTCATGTTTTGGGATGGGAAGGTCCCATTTTGTGTGCTGAAATGAATGAAAGAGGGAGGTTTCATTTCCTCTACTCTGATGTCCTTAATGGCATCTGTATTCAGTAGGTTTTGCCCCAAGGTTCCAGGGATGTAGGTACTGTCTGGTTGGTTTGTCTGTGTAGACACAGTGTAAAAGGAATTAGTGTCATTGAAGAGATCACAACTGACCGCCTGGTCCACCAACAGAGGGTTCTCTCTCAGCTGAGAAGCACTACTCGTCTGAGTCTCCCGAGAGATTCCACAATTGACACAAGAATTGACGGAATCCTCTGGCTGAGATTTTGGGGGCAATGAAGACGAGTCCTGCAGTGTTTGAGTCTCTACACTGATGGGCAAAGTCATCTGGGCAGTAAAGGACAAGTCTGTTTGGGAAGAAGATGAAACGCTAAACTCATTGGCAGTCCAGGAGGTGCTGGGAAAAGCGCTGGGGGTAAAATAAGATAAGTCCGTTTGAACATCAGATGTGATTTTGCTTTTGAAGTGCGAGTCACTGGGCAATAGTCTACCCATATTGACTTGTACATAAGAATTAGCAGCTCCTAGACAACTTGCTTGAGGGAGGTTACTAGATAACGAAGTCTCAGCATCCAGACTTGGAAGGACTGTTCCGCTATAATGAGGTATGAATTGCAATGTACTTATGACTGGTCCACGACTATTAACTGCTAACACTACAGATTTCATAGGACAGTCGTTGGTCGAGACTAGGACAGGCAGGTGAGCCAGCTGCATGATTGGTAATTTAACTACTGCCAACTTAGGCTTTGGTAACAAGAGTTTTTGTGCTTGGCTTGGCTGTAGAGGAGTGTCTCCTGTAATATAGGAAGCAATGCAAGTTTCACTCCCAGATGATGCCTTTAACTCTGCCATCTGCTGTTCAGAAGTTGTAACTGCTTCGAGCTGATCATTTTTGACAACACGCTCCTCATTCACAGCTTTCTGGTTCTGTTTTAATGCATCCAGTTTTCTTTTCTTTACAGGGGGGTCTCTGCAAATAACAAGACATTATGTGTAAATCATCATGGAAAAGGCAAGGGTTAAAATGATTTATAATTAACAGGTTAGTCTATCCAAAATTGTATTTTGAATAGATGATGCCGGGAAAACTTGCTCAGCAGCTTCTTACAGCTTTCCGGTGTTCTGACATATAGTGTCCTCCTATCAGATAGTGTCCGCCCCGTACTGCGCAGGCGCAGCGCCTGCGCAGTACGGAGCAGCAGGAGATGCCGAAAATGTCCGAAGTTGATCAGCTGACCATCAGCTGTACACGGCGCTCGGGCACCTGTTAGCGATGGCTGTGTAAGAGGGCCCCTCGCGGGCTCGCTTCGCTCGCCACGCTTCGGGCACGGCCTCGCTGCGCTCGGCAACTATTTATTCTAACTCTATGTCCACTTGGATAGTAGGGAATGATCCTGGACACAGGGTAAGAATAAACGCGCAGGCGCCGTGTACAGCTGACGATCAGCTGTTGAACTTCGGAGACTTTCGGCGTCTCGTTTGTCCTCCGTACTGCGCCTGCGCAGTACAGGGCGGACACTTCTGGATAGGGGACTGTATTCGACAAGACACCGGGACTTGGATAAAAATTTCTGCATCTGAAACCTCAGCTCACCTGCCATGGCCATTATAAGGGGGTCCTGTCCTCAGTGTTGAAAAAAGACCAAAAAACAGTAGAGTGTTTAAAGTAAACTTGCTCTTCACACTGACCATTTAAAAAAATGTCAACAGTGCGGTTACCTCGCTTTTCAAGACACTCCTTCCCTATATACCTTCTGAAATTACTTTTACTTGCTAGGGGGGCTTGACTTCTTGAACGAAACTGACACTAAACAATATTAGGGTTGTCCCAATACCACTTCAAGACTGAGTACAAGTACTGATACTTCAGCCCCCCCCATCCCAAGTACTCACCGATACCGATTACAGATACCTTTTTCTTAAAGTTTTTTTTGTTTTTAAATTACATATCATACTTACCTCCACTGTGCAGTTAATTTTGCACAGTGTGGCCCCGATCATCCTCTTCTGGGGTCCCCTGGAGGCACTCGCGGCTCCTCCTCGCATCAGTAAACCCCCTGGGAGAAGCTCTCTCCCTCGGGGTTACCTTGCAGGCGCGCTCCCGAGTCCAGCATTTGCGTCCATAGACACAGAATTCCGGACTCGGCCCCTCCCCCGACATCATTGGATTTGATTGACAGCAGCGGGAGCCAATGACTGCACTGCTATCAATCTATTCAATCAAAAGCCGAGAACCCTGGGCAGAGAGGAAGAGTGCGTCTCCGCTTAGAGATCAAAGGGTTCAGGTGAATAAAACGGGGGCTGGGGGCCGGTCAGTGTCAGAAGTTTTCACCTCAATGCATAGGATGCATTAAGGTGAAAACACGAGGGTTTACAACCCCTTTAATGTCATGCGACAGTGGCATGGATATGTAGCACTGATGACACATGGACTATGTCAGTAGTTTTTGTTTTTATCTGAGGACAGATTCCCCCAATCCTTCTCTGCAGCCTCAGCTGCACTGAAGGTGAATGGAGAGGAGACAGCGGCTCCTCTCCATTCATAAACTGAAGCATCGTAAACACAGTTAATAATGCTCAGTGACAGTTATGAATGAACAGAGTGAGTGATCACTGACTGTGCATTCGGAAAGGGTATCGGCTTCGATGTTCGATATTGGCAAATGCTTGGTATCGGCACCGATACTAGTATCGGTGCAAACCTAAATAATATCTTTATTTTCCAAATCTATACACATCCACTACCCAATGGTCCAGCAATCGTCAGTAATCTTTTTCATTAAATCATTTGTGTTTTTTCTGTCTCCTTGCAACATCCGTTGTGAGCTCCAGAACCTATCCTTTGTTGCAATAAGCAGTGCATGTTAGTTGCAGTCATGCACACTACAGATTCCCATGGTCCATTTCAGGAGCAAGCAACAAAAAGGTATTTGAAGACTCGAGGAGGCTGAGAGCAATAGAAGGTAAGAATACATACAATAGGTGAATAGAATCTTTTTTTAAATCAGAGATTAGGGTTTATTTAAGTCATACAATATAACCCCTAAGCAAAAGTCCCCTGTTCAATAAGAGCAGGGGTAGGCAACCTTGATGCTCCCGCTGCAGTGAAACTACAACCCCAGGAGACATTTCAAGACTGACAGCCACAGGCATGACTCCCAGAGGCATGATGGGATTTGTAGTTTAACCACAACTGGTGTACTGAGGTTGCCTACCCCTGAATAAAAAAAAAAAAAAAAAAAAGGGAATGGGAGGAGGCATGAGGCCGATTGCAGTTTCACTAAAACTTCTCAGTCAGTAAGGCCCTTGTTCCTTGTTGGCTATTTAAAGTGGTTGTAAAGGCTGAAGGTTTTTTTCCTTTATGCATTCTATACATGAAGGTAAAAACCTGTGTTACTGTGTTCTGCCCCCCCCCCCCCCCCCCCCATACTCATCTGAGCCCCCTCCCAACCCAGCAATGTGCACGAGAGCATCGGCTGTCCCAGGACTCTCTCTCCTCATTGGCAGAGACAGCAACGGGAGCCATTGGCTCAGTCACAGCCAGTGAGCCAACGAGGAGAGAGCAGAGGTAGGTCTGAGCAGCGGCTCTGTGCATCTTATAGACGCATAGAGCAGGGCTTGTGAATGAGCATGCACCAGTGCCCCCATAGCAAGTGGTTTGCTATTGGGGGTACTGGTTAAAGTGGGGCAGATAGGAGAGCCAGCAGGGGACCCGAGAAGAAGAGGATCGGGGCTGCTCTGTGCAAAACCATTGCACAGAGCAGGCAAGTATGACATGTCTGTATTTTATTTTTTTAAAGCTGAACCTTTAATACCACTTTAACCACTTCAGCCCCGGAAGGATTTACCCCCTTCCTGACCAGAGCACTTTTTACAATTTGGCACTGCGTCGCTTTAACTGCTAATTGCGCGGTCATGCAATGCTGTACCCAAACGAAATTTGCGTCCTTTTCTTCCCACAAATAGAGCTTTCTTTTGATGGTATTTGATCACCTCTGCCGTTTTTATTTTTTGCGCTATACACGGAAAAAGACCGAAAATTTTGAAAAAAATTGATATTTTCTACTTTTTGTTCTAAAAAAAATCCAATAAACTCAATTTTAGTCATACATTTAGGCCAAAATGTATTCGGCCACATGTCTTTGGTAAAAAAAAAATGTCAATAAGTGTATATTTATTGGTTTGCGCAAAAGTTATAGCGCCTACAAACTAGGGTACATTTTCTGGAATTTACACAGCCTTTAATTTATGACTGCCTATGTCGTTTCTTGAGGTGCTAAAATGGCAGGGCAGTACAAAACCCCCACAAATGACCCCATTTTGGAAAGTAGACACCCCAAGGAAATTGCTGAGAGGCGTGTTGAGCCCATTGAATATTAATTTTTTTTGTCCCAAGTGATTGAATAATGACAAAAAAAAAAAAATATATATTACAAAAAGTCGTCACTAAATGATATATTGCTCACACAGGCCATGGGCATATGTGGAATTGCACCCCAAAATACATTTAGCTGCTTCTCCTGAGTACGGGGACACCACATGTGTGGGACTTTTTGGGAGCCTAGCCGCGTACGGGGCCCCGAAAACCAATCACTGCCTTCAGGATTTCTAAGGGCGTACATTTTTTATTTTACTCCTCACTACCTATCAGTTTTGAATGCCATAAAATGCCCAGATGGCATAACCCCCCCCCCCAAATGACCCCATTTTGGAAAGTAGACACCCCAAGCTATTTGCTTTGAGGCATGTTGAGTCCATGGAATGTTTTATATTTTGACACAAGTTGCGGGAAAGTGACAAATTTTTTTTTTTTTTTTTTTTCACAAAGTTGTCACTAAATGATATATTGCTCACACAGGCCATGGGCATATGTGGAATTGCACCCCAAAATACATTTAGCTGCTTCTCCTGAGTATGGGGATACCACATGTGTGGGACTTTTTGGGAGCCTAGCCGCGTACGGGGCCCCGAAAACCAAGCACCCCCTTCAGGATTTCTAAGGGCGTGAATTTTTGATTTCACTCTTCACTGCCTATCACAGTTTCGGAGGCCATGGAATGCCCAGGTGGCACAAACCCCCCCCCAAATGACCCCATTTTGGAAAGTAGACACCCCAAGCTATTTGCTGAGAGGCATGGTGAGTATTTTGCAGCTCTCATTTGTTTTTGAAAATAAAGAAAGACAAGAAAAAAAAATTTTTTTTTTCTTTTTTCAATTTTCAAAACTTTGTGACAAAAAGTGAGGTCTGCAAAATACTCACTATACCTCTCAGCAAATAGCTTGGGGTGTCTACTTTCCAAAATAGGGTCATTTGGGGGGGTTTGCCACCTGGGCTTTCCATGGCCTCCGAAACTGTGATAGGCAGTGAAGAGTGAAATCAAAAATGTACGCCCTTAGAAAGCCTGAAGGCGGTGATTGGTTTTCTGGGTCCCGTGCGCGGCTAGGCTCCCAAAAAGTCTCACACATGTGGTATCCCCGTACTCAGGAGAAGCAACAGAATGTATTTTGGGGTGTAATTTTACATATTCCCATGGCATGTTTGAGCAATATATCATTTAGTGACAACTTTGTGCAAAATAAAAAAAAAAAAAAAAAAAAAAAATTTTGTCTCTTTCCCGCAACTTGTGTCACAATATAAAATATTCCATGGACTCGACATGCCTCTCAGCAAATAGCTTGGGGTGTCTACTTTCCAAAATGGGGTCATTTGGGGGGGGTTCTGAACTGTCCTGGCATTTTATGCACAACATTTAGAAGCTTATGTCACACATCACCCACTCTTCTAACCACTTGAATACAAAGCCCTTTCTGACACTTTTTGATTACATGAAAAAATTATTTTTTTTTGCAAGAAAATTACTTTGAACCCCCACACATTATATATTTTTTTAAAGCAAATGCCCTACAGATTAAAATGGTGGGTGTTTCATTTTTTTCACACAGTATTTGCGCAGCGATTTTTCAAACGCATTTTTTGGGGAAAGAACACACTTTTTTAAATTTTAATGCACTAAAACACACTATATTGCCCAAATGTTTGATGAAATAAAAAAGATGATCTTAGGCCGAGTACATGGATACCAAACATGACATGCTTTAAAATTGCGCACAAACGTGCAGTGGCGACAAACTAAATACATTTTTAAAAGCCTTTAAAAGCCTTTACAGGTTACCACTTTAGATTTACAGAGGAGGTCTACTGCTAAAATTACTGCCCTCGATCTGACCTTCGCGGTGATACCTCACATGCATGGTGCAATTGATGTTTACATTTGACGCCAGACCGACGCTTGCGTTTGCCTTAGCGCGAGAGCAGGGGGGACAGGGGTGCTTTTTTTTTTTCTTTTTTATCTTATTTTTAAACTGTTCCTTTCATTTTTTTTTTTTTTTTTTTTTAAATCATTTTTATTGATATCTCAGGGAATGTAAATATCCCCTATCATAGCAATAGGTGGTGACAGGTACTCTTTTTTGAAAAAATTGGGGTCTATTAGACCCTAGATTTCTCCTCTGCCCTCAAAGCATCTGACCACACCAAGATCGGTGTGATAAAATGCTTTCCCAATTTCCCAATGGCGCTGTTTACATCCAGCGAAATCTAAGTCATGAAATGCTCGTAGCTTCTGGTTTCTTAGGCCATAGAGATGTTTGGAGCCACTCTGGTCTCTGATCAGCTCTATGGTCAGCTGGCTGAATCACCGGCTGCATTCTCAGGTTCCCTGTTGAGACAGGAGAGCCAGAGAAAAACACGGAAGACGGTGGTGGTGGGGGGGGGGGGGGCATTCCCTCCCACTGCTTGTAAAAGCAGTCTAGAGGCTAATTAGCCACTAGGATTGCTTTTACATGAAAGCCGACCACTGGCTGAAAAGAATGATACCAAGATGATACCTAAACCTGCAGGCATCATGCTGGTATAACCACTCAAAGTTGTGAATGGCGTACCTGAAGACAAAAAAATGGTTAACAATAAAGCACAGTAAACGGTAAAGTATAAAAAATTGCAGACCTGAAAAACAAACATAATAAAACATAATAACAATAAAACATTGCAGAATAGAATACAGTAAAAAAAGAGCAGAACAATAGAGAGAAAGAGAATAGAGAGAGAGAGAACAATAAAACGACAACTATTTATTTTTTATTTTATATTTTTGTATGTGTTTTTTTTTTTTTTGTTTTTTTTTTTTTTTTTACACTTTTTTTTGTAACTAACTTTTATAAATGTAACCGGTTCCAGGTTCGGGTCTCTCAAAATGTGATGGCATCTTGGGAGACCCTGTGAAAGTGTGCCTAGTCTGTGCAATGCTGTACCCTACGCTAATACTCAACTAGTGAATGGTAGCGTTCAAAACATTCACCAATGCAAAGACCAGGATTGTCAGGACAGGAGAGACAATAATAGCGGGTGTCACGCCTATATCCGCGCTTACTTACATGTCTTCTCTCCTCGGCGCTAGAACGGAAACTGTCGAGCCGAGGAGAGATGACATCACATCCTCTGCCTGTGTGTACTATACACAGGCAGGGGATGTTCCTCATTGGCTGGGAGCGATCGCGAGGGGGGGGCCACGATCGGATGGTCTCCCCCTCGTCTCTCATCGCTCATAGCCAAATGCCGACCGCCGCTGGCACCGGGGGGGGGGGGGGGGTCCGATTGGACCCCCCGCCCGCGGGAAGGCAATCACGTATGGGTACGTGATTTTGCCTGCCCGTGCCATTCTGCTCACGTATATATGCGTGAGGCGGTCAGCAAGTGGTTAAGCGTATGCTCGTGTTTGTCCACTCGAGGAGGCACAGGAGTTCCATGGATGCCAGTCCTATTTATGTCAGTTGGGATGCAGCGTGGCTGCATGGACAGAACCACTGCTCCCAATTTGACAGCTGTGTGAGTGTTCGGGGTGGCATCTCCACACAGCTGTTAAATTGGGAGCAGTGGTTGTGTCATGTAGCTGCTGCTTCCCAACTGGCATGAATGGAACTGCCTGCACAGGGATGCACCAACACCTTTGCATCTGTAATACATCCCTGACACAGGTGTACACTAAAGTGGTTCTAAAGGCAGAAGGTTTTTTACCTTAATGCATTCTAAGCATGAAGGCAAAAACCTTCTGAATGTAAATTCACAGGAATGTGGCTATCCGAGCTAGGTTTGCCGGCAGGAGACCCAAAAAGAAGAGGATCGGAGTTTATAAATATCCAGCAAGCATATCAAAGCTCTTTCACCTGTGTTCAAGGGGAACTTCGTGGCCCATTCTATGAGTATGCGATAAAAGGGCAGTTCTGCTGGTGTAAGGACATCCACAGGTGCACTTGAAAGTCTTCCCACAGTACCCAATATGTCGCTTTAAGTCCCATTCTGTGCCATACGAGCTTCCACATTTTTCACATTTGTGCTTTTTCTCTGCGTGCATTTTCATAAAGTGCTGTAAATCAAAAAAAAAAGCAAAAAAAAAAAAAACAAACTGAAAATTTGCTTACAACTAGTGAACATAAAAGTTTTCTGTTGCAAGCATTAAAGAAAAACTAATTCAGTATAGACAAAGGAATACAAAAGTGACAATTACATGCAAGATGTAGCACTCCCATGCTAGCGGTGGGACCCATAAATAACCCTAACTACCCCCCTTTGGTGGGAGGTGGTTTTGGTGGATGGGATATTCTCAGAGTCTGTCGTCAGCCCCCCTTCACACCACAACCCCCTTTTACAGCACAGACCCCCCTTTATATATCGGTATCCACAGCCCCCTTCACATCACAGTTGCCCCTTTAAAAAGCAGTCCCACAGTGTCCTCAGTTCCCCTTCACATCACAACCCCCCCCCCCCCTTTACATTAATGTAACAGGGTCTGCACTGTAAAGGAGGCACTATGATATAATTACAGTGCCCCTTAAAAACCAGTCCCCTTTATATAAAAGTGCCCCTAGCAATCACAGCCTCCTCCATCAGTGCCCCTGCAGTCTACAGCCTCCCCCCCCCCCATTCTTCTTTAACATCACACTTCCCCATTCCAATCTTTGCCTCCCCTGCACAGGACTCCTACTTTTGTCAGTTCAGAGGCTGTTATGAGTCAGTGTGTCCTCTCCTGGCTCCTCCGCCCGGGCGACAAGATCACCATAGCAGCATGGCAGGGGGCAGGAGGAGCTCTCCATTTTGATCTGCAGCGCCTCAGTTTATGTCTGCCCTACTCTATTGCTGTCCAGACCACGCCCCAGGCTAGAACCCCTGTTAAATGTTTATTTCTGTCTGCATCCCTGTTGCAGTTTCTCCCTTTCTGTCTAGTAAAACCAAATTTGTGGTCACTGGGACAGCAAGTGAGGGAATCTCTCTCTCGAAAAATCCCCAGATAGCATAAAGCTCTTGGTTTGTAACAATTGGCCTGACTGACCAATAGGGAGGCTCAGATGATAGGGCCTAGATCTAAACTTTACAGGAAACTTGTAGATTTGCATATAAAATGTAGCTGCCTAAAAATTACAGAGATGCGGCTTTAATCAAATGTGACCTCTGCATTCCTTCCCTTTAAGTTTTACGTTAAAGGGAAAGGTTACGGAAAAAAAAAAAAAAAAAAAAAAAAATCTACTTTAAAACATTACTTCTCCATTGCTCCCCATATTTTTTAGCATAAACTGCAATGTACATAACCTTCTCCCAAGTTCTTCCATGTGGTCACATGACCTAAGTTCCACATGACCTCAAAGTCGCACATCAACATCTATGTTGATGTGCGACTGTTGAATGCGAACTCTTCCCTATCAGTGCCTGGAACTGTGATCTCACTGCTGTAGGGCTAGTTAAAATGGTTGCAAAGGCCAATGTTTTGTTCTCTGCATTAAATTGGTTGTAAAGCCTTAAAAAGTGATTGTAAGGGTTCATTTTTTTTTTTAAATAACAAACATCATACTTACCTCCACTGTGCAGCTCGCTTTGCACAAAGTGGCCCCGAACCTCGTCTTCTGGGGTCCCCCGGCGGCTCTCGTGGCTCCTCCCCACATCAGATAACCCCCTAGGAGAAGCGCTCTCCCGAGGGGGTTACATTGCGGGTGCGATCCCGAGTCCAGCATTCGGTGGCCGTAGCCGCCGAATGTATGACTCGGCCCCGCCCCCCCACGTCATTGGATTTGATGGACAGCAGCGGGAGCCAATGGCAGCGCTGCTATCAATTTATCCAATCAAGAGTCGAGAACCCCGGGCAGAGAGACAGCGCATCCCCGCCAGGTCCGGTTCCAGGGCTCAGGTAAGTAAAACGGGGGAGGGGGGGCGGTCACTGCCAGGTGAAAGGCTAAGGTGAAAAAACACAAAGGTTTACAACCCCCTTTAAGGTTTTCACCTTCATGCATTCTATGCATTAAAGCTGCAAAAATTAAAAGCCAGCAGCTGCTGGGAGGAGTACAAAGAGCGGAAGTTTCACTTTTGGGTGGAACTCCGCTTTAAGATGAAAAACCTTTTGTGCTGCAGCCCCCCCCAGACTCCCCTTTTATTTACCCAAGCCGGATTTGATCCAGCAGCTTGCAGGAGAGCAGCGGCTTCCGCTGCTGTCTCCCTCCTCATTGGTCAGGTTGATAGCAGTGGTATTCATTGGCTCACGCTGCAATCAATCAAAAGCTGTGACACAGGAGCGGAGCCGAGTCCTGCTGTCTGTGTCAATGGATGCAGCAGCGGGAATGTAGACCGAGCAGGCACGGGTGCCCCCAAGGAAAGCGGTGCGGGGGCACCCACCGAAAAGGGGGCCTGGAGCGCCGGCGGGGGACCCCAAAAGAAGAGGATCATGGCTGTCCTGTGCAAAACCAATGCACAGAGCAGGCAAGTATAACAACTTTTTTTTTTTTTTTTTTTTTTAATTAAAAACACCCACGAGGCTTTAATAACACTTTAAGGTAAAAAAACCTTCCATGATCAGCTCCCCCCCTCCACTAAATACTTACCTGAGCCGATCTCTGTGCCCAAGAGCAGCAGCGCTGCTTCCTCTCTCCTCACAGGATTTAGAGGCAACAGCAAGAGCGCTGTCAATCAAATCCTGTGAGGGGGAAGCACGGGGCAAGGCCGTTCCGCGGTGTGTGTGTGCGTGTGTGTGTGTCTATAGAAGCTCGGCCTGGATTGAGCCCACACAAGTGCCATAGTAAGCAGCTTGCCATGGGGGCACCCGAAATGAAGGAGCCAAGAACGCCAGCAAGGGACACCAAATGAGGTTGGCTTGGCTCTATGCAAAGCCACGGCACAGAACAGGTAAGTAAAAAATGCTTATTTGAAGAAAACAAATGTTGTTCTTTACAAGTACCGTAACCTAGCTGTTGGGACACCAGATTACACAGTGGAGCCAGAGCTTTGAAGTCATATGACCACATAGAATACCATAAGGGAGAAAGGCATTTACATTGCAGTTTTTGCTAAAATGTATGTGGGGCGATATGGAGGCAACATTTCAAAGCAGGTATATTCTTTAGCCTTTCCTTCTACTTTAACGAATACATTGCAATAAGGCCGTTTTGGAATCTTCTTCTGAAGACACATTTTTAAATACAATTATCACTTAATCTGAATGGGCCAAAGCTAAAGAATAAAGTTTAAGCACAATATAAACTGTTACCTGCTTGACACGAGAAAACTGTGAGAAGGGTCTATTGGTGCCTCTTGGACAACCCTCAACTGGACAACAGTATAGCTTCTGTGACGCTTTTAAGTCTTTTCGTAGTGTGGGATTGGATATTCCTTCCTGAAAAGGAAAAAAAAAAAAAAAAAAAAAAAACACAACAATTAAATTGAAGATTAATGTCACAAGTGACACACAGCAGGATACAGATACAAAAAGTTATTAAATAAAGGTTAATTATTTAACATATAGACAGCAATCAGAAACGTACTTTAGCAGCTTAATCTATTTAACCTTAAACTGGCAGTTTTTTTCCTACCTACAGTAAAGAATCAGATTATTGGTTCTTCCTATGACCACCAAGAACCGAATATTCAGTGCCAACTCTATTTCTGAGTGCCTTCTAGCTTAACCTCTTCTTACCCACGTGCCACTATAAATTAGTACACAAAGTGTTTATGGTCACAGCAGTCAGGGTGTGCCCCATTGTAACAATTTAATTATGGCAATTCCTTAACCGTACAACTTAATTTTAACAGCACTGGCGTGTAGTACCTGGCTTTTCCCTCCCGTAGGTGGTGCCCAAATCACAAAACTGGCTAAACCGAAAAAGAAATTTGACAGGTAACAGTTCACGTTTATTTTGGATGTGTAGATCATAGTTTTCTAGAGAGTTCAGCTTTAACCACTTCCTGCCCGGCCTATAACAGATTGACGGCCAGGCGGTGGTTCAGTTATCCTGACTGGGCATCATATGACGTCCAGCAGGATAACATGCCGCTGCGTGCCCATGGGGGTGCGCATAGCGGCGATCAGTGGAGCGGTCTGTCAATCTGACACACCGCTCCACCGATTTTGGTAAAGAGCCTCGGAGGCTCTTTACCACGTGATCAGCCATGTCCAATCACGGCTGATCACGACGTCAATAGGAAAAGCCACTGATCGGCTTTTCCTCACTCGCGTCTGACAGACGTGAGTAGAGGAGAGCCAATCGGCGGCTCTCCTGACGGGGGGGGGTCTGCGCTGATTGTTTATCAGCGTAGCCCCCCTCGGATGCTCGCACTAGACCACCAGGGAAGCCACCAGGACCACCAGGGAAGTGGGCAACATGTGGATGGCCAGGTATGTACCCCATGCCCATCCACATGTGCAAATTATGCCAGATCTGTGCCAATCAGTGCCCACAAATGGGCACTGACTGGCACCATTATATTTCAGTGATGCCCAGCAATGCCATCCATTAGTGTCATCAGTGCCACCCATCAGTGTCCATTGGTGCCACCCATCAGTGCCCACCTATCAGTGCCACCCATAAGTACCCATCAATGCCACCAGCCAGTGCCCATTAGTTGCATGACCGCGCAATTGTCATTCAAATTGCGACAGCACTGAAAGCTGAAAATTGGCCTGGGCAGGAAGGTGTATAAGTGCCTGTTATTGAAGTGGTTAAACAACTTGTCTACCACTGTAAATGTGTGGACAGATATATGGGAGGATGTTTATTTCTGCAGTGACATTTTTAAAACATTTTTAAAAGCAGAAATAACCCTTGGTGGCAATTACTTGCATCGAATGGTTTACAGGCCGATCCGAGCAGCTCTGTACCCAGCGATAGCTGTGATGACCAATCGCAGTGACCACAAATGTAAACAGTACTGCTGTTTACAATTGAGAGCCCACCCCTTCCTCTCACAATGAAGGAACCGAATGAATGATTAGTCTATACTTCCAGTTTGCAGGCAGTAGAAGATTTGGGGTAGAGGAGATGTGATTGTGGGATGGTCTTTTGCCTCCCCATCCTCTCCTGTACAGATGATATCCACCTTCTACCACTGTATATGACCTGTACAAGCAGTACTGTTGCATCATTTTCAAGCTCCGCATTTTACCCATCTCAAGACTGGCATTTTTATTAGTTTCTAAAAAAAAAAAAAAACGCTGAAAAAGAGACGAGTCTATCTAGTTCAACCAATTAACAAAAAACAAAAAACACACACACACACACACACACACACACACACACACACACACACACACACAGTTGATCCAGAGGAAGGCAAACCCCAAAGCATGATCCAATTCCCTCCAGTGGAGGGGGGGGGGGTATTCCTTACTGATCCCCCAGAAGGCAATTGAATATTCCCTGAATCATTTACTCCTGGCATTATTACTTCTAAAAAATAGTATCCAATTATTTTGTACATTTAGAAAAACATCCAGCTCTTTTTAAAACAATCTACTGAGCTGGCCAGAGCTACAGTAGTTCTTGAGGGAGTCTATTCCACAGCTCTTACTGTGAAGAAGCCTTTCCATATTGAAGGTTAAATCTCTTTTCCTCCAGACAGAGTGCCTCTTGTCCCCTGCAATGGCCGGTAAGTGAATAACTCAACACCAAGTTTACTAGATGGACCACTTATGTATTTATACATGTTGGACCATATCCCACTTTATCTCCTCTTCTCAAGTTAAAATAAATTCAGTTCCTCTAATCTTTCCTCATAGCTAGAGTTCCTCCATGCTTCTTATCAGTTTGGTTGCTCTTCTCTGCACTCTCTCCAGTTCTCAAATATCCCTTTTTGTGAACTGGTGCCCTTTTATTAATGATTTGTACAGGGGAAAATTAGGTCTCTCCCTCTCCATTCCTCTGTTGATACAAGAAATTTGTTTGCTCGCTTCAGAAACTGCAGCTTGGTATTGCATGCCATTATTAAAGTGGCTCAATGTTTTTTGTGAAGCAGCCCCCCCCCCCATACTTACCCAAGCCCCATCACAATCCAGTGACCTGCACATCAGCCTCAGCTCTCTGGGGACTCATTCCTTGTTGGCTGAGGCAGCAGTGGGAGCCATTGGCTATCAATCACAGCCAGTGAGCCAATGAAAAGAGAGGGCGCGTGTCCAAGCCACGGCTCTGTGTGTGAATGGACACGCAGAGTCATGGCTCAGGTGCCCACACAGCAAGCTGCTTGCTCTAGGGTCACTTGGTAGGAGGAAGGGGCCAGGAGCACCGGTGGGGGTGAGAAGAGGAAGATCCAGCCTGCTATGTGCAAAACCTCTGCACAGAGCAGGTGAATAACCGGCTTCTTTTTTTTTTTTTTTTTTTTTTTTTTAAGAAACTAGCCTTTAATATCACTTTAAGTATATTAGGGCTGCAACTAACGAATATTTTCATAATCGATTAGTTGGCCGATTATTGTTTCGATTAATTGATTAAATCGGTTAATAACATCAAAAAAAGTGTGGTGTATAATTTAGTTAATATGTAAAGTTTTTTTTTTTTTAAAAAAGGCAATTTATTCCTAAATATCTCTATGCAGTGGTAAATATAAATAACCAACTATATGGTTAGGGAGCAAAATCTCTAATCCACTCTGAGAATAACAGACAGAAGAGATATACTGTATATACTATTAAAGAGTAAATCTGGTAAATATCAGACTCAGAGATCAAGTTTCTGTATTAAAAAAAACAATGTCTTCCTTCAAAAAAAGAAAATGTAATTTTAAGAACATTGGTTTTCGATTTTCTAATTGTTAGTGGGGTCATATTGACGTTCATTTTCAACCACAGTGACGGGAAAATTTGGAAATAGAAAACTTCTGGGTCAAAGGAATTTTCAGACAGTGTATGTGGTTTTCGTACAGAGATTACATTCATTTTAAACAGAAATGTTAAAAGCAAGTGAAAATTTCAAACAACATTCTCGTCTGAAAATTGATCCGTGTGGCCAGCATAAGGCTCGGTACACACCTATGCAGTTTGCTTGTGATCTGTTTCTGCAGTGCTTTTTGATTTTTACACACGTGATTTTTGCTGCAATTTGCGTTTTTGCATTATTTTGGCCAATTTGTTGTTGGGCAGATTAAAAAACACAAATTGCTGCAAAAACACATTACATGCTTTTCTGCAGCTTCTCCATTGAAGTATATTGAACCAAAAATGCACAGTTTTGGGTTAAAAAAAAAAGTCCCTGACCCTTTCCAAACACGCAGTGGCTGAAAAAAGCATAGATGTGAACGTGTCCCATAGGAAACCATGTAAATGAACTGTAGTGTGTTTCTGCAAAAAGCACCAAAAAACACATAGATGTGAACCAAGTCTAAAACGTTTAGTAAAATTATGGGGTTAAAAAAAAATAAAATTACACTTTATAGTACAAAAAAAAAAGCAGATAATCACTGTAAAGGGTTCATTTTATTACAGTAGAACTGTGAAAGTAATTTTTACAGTAGCGATTTGCTCTTTTTGTACTATAAAGGGCTCATTTTAGTTTTTTTTTTAACCCCATTATGTTACTGGCCGATTAATCGATTATGGAAATAGTAATCGATTATTTTCATAATCGATTAGTTGCCGATTAATCGATTAGTTATTTCAGCCCTTAAGTATATGATCTACCAGAACACCCAGATCCTTCTCCACCATCGACTCCCCCAGCTGTTTTCTCCACCTAAAGAAAGCTCTGCCACAAAAATGAAATACAATTCATTTGGGGGCAATGTTGCATGATTGAGGAATCAGCCAAACTATCACAGCACTAAAAGTAGAAAAATGGCCTGGTAATGAAGGGGTATATTCAGGCTTGTACTCAAGTGGTTAAAGATGGAAAAGAACAAAACAAATGCACAGAATGAATAGCTTACATACTAGCTTAAAAAAAATAAAATAAAAATAGATCTGGCATCACTGCATTCACAGCGCCTGCTCCGAAGCCAAATGTCTAGACCCAAAACTAAATAAAAAAAAAAAAAAAAAGCCGAAATTCGCTAGTGGAAAATGGCCATTGGTAATCAGCTATAACAATGTAGCTACACAATACATACAAGCAGTGAAAAAATGTTATGCAATTCTCATTGTCGTGGCCTTACTTTACCGTTGGGCACACACGGGCACGGGCACACACACACCAAAAAAAAAAAATTAAAAAAAAAATTTTTTTTTTAAATTAAAAGAAAAAGGAGGAAGAAAACTAACAGATTTACATAATTTCTTTATGCTTTCTAATCTAACCACTTTTCCAGAGTCACTGGTTGAGCTTCATTATTGGTGGGGACATATTTGCTGGCGTCTTTCGTTTAGAAAAACAGAATGAAGGGGAAATGCATAAAAGGTGGTGTAGACGCCCTTTAGAATTTTGGCGGATCGTCACACAAAAATGAGTAGTGCTTGTGCTCAATTTTTGTACCGTCTGAGAATCTGTTGGGGCCCGGCAGCGAAGGTGGAGTGTCCACACTGGATGCGCCTTCCTTAGTACACTCCCTTTTTGACCACTGCGCCCCACACTGACGGGTGTATGGCCAAGGAGTTGCAGTGTGGTAGGTGGAGCCTAATGGGAGGACTCAGAGACTGGTTCCCCATCGGGTCTGCCTTTCTGTTGATGGACAGCACATGGCAACGGGCACACCCATAGCTGCTGTTTAGTCCAATCGCAGATTTCAAATGCACCCACTGCCAATCAGAGCTGACTGGGGAACTAGTTACTCAGTTCCCCATCAGGCTCTGCCCACCCAGTGACAAGTCATTTCCCAAATATGGGCATTGCCATCCCCAACCACTTTGCTTACATTTGTTGGCGGTAATTAGAACTACCTGAATTTGGTGCAGCAAGGTTACCAAGCCTGGTGCAAATGCTTGCCTGATTTAGCTGCTTTATTGAATTCCCCTGACAGAACCTAGTAATGTGGCAGCTTGGCCCACAATACAAAGTCAGCCTGCTTTACTGCGGTCAATAATTTATCGTCATTTAGCAATTTCCAGTTTAAAATCTACAGATTTTCTTATTATGCCACTTTATAACCCTGCCACTGAAGGACCTTGTTCAGGCACTTCCTGCTATAGGGTGACAACACTCTGTGCCAGTTTCACAAGTACTCTTCTGCATGGTCACCCAGTCACAAGTGCCTCCTGGCACTATAGGTAGTTTTCACTATCAGGAAGCCTTCTTTAACCACCCTATAGCAGTTTTACGCCAGATCAAAATAAATAGAAATTATATTATAATATATATATTTATATTTTACATACACACTCTTGCACTTCCGCCTGCAGGGGGCACGTGTGTGCCACTGGCGGTCCGCTTCTGCTGTGATTATTCAGAGCCGAAGCCTATCCGCGGGCGTAGATCGATGTCCGCTGGCACCCAATGATCATCAGGCAGAGACTCAGAACAATGCGCCGCCTAAGTAAACAAGGCAGAGTTCCGTTCTGACAAAAGCAGCACACATAGTAAAAACGCAAACACTGGCTAGCCCAGTGATGGTGAACCTTGGCACCCCAGATGTTTTGGAACTACATTTCCCATGATGCTCTTGCACTCTGCAGTGTAATTGAGCATCATGGGAAATGTAGTTCCAAAACATCTGGGGTGCCAAGATTCGCCATCACTGGGCTAGACACATAATTAACCCTTTGATCACCCTAGACGTTCAACCCATTCCCAGTGTAGTAGTGACAGTGCATATTTTTAGCACGGATCACTGTATTAGGGTCACTGGTTCCCACAAAGTGTCAGCGTCTGATGGTCCGCCGCAATACTGTAGTCCCGCTAAAGTCCAGTAGATATCCCATAGTTTGTAGACGCTATAAAGCTCATGTAAACCAATCAATATCATAAACTTAGCAGAATATATATTGCCTAAATTTATGATAAAAATCTGTTTTTTTTTTTTTTATATTGGATATGTTTTATAGCAGAAAGTAAAACATATGGTTTGTTTTTTCCTCAAAATAAATCGGTCTTTTTTTGTTTGTTTATAGCACAAAAAAAAAAAAAACGCAGTGGTGATCCATTTATGGGAAAAATTACACAAAATTGTATTTGGGTACAGCGTTACACGATCGCGCAATTGTCAGCTAAAAGGAACGTAGTGCTGCATCGCAAAAAGTGGCCTGGTCATGAAGGGGGCGTAAATCTTCCAGAGGTCAAGTGGTTAATGACATGGAGCTGACACAAGCAAATGTAGACAGACAGTGGCTGTAAAGGGTTCAAATCTCAGCCCTTTCAGCAGGAACTAGCCGAGATTCGAACCATGTATGGGCAGGCTGAATGTACTTAAATTGTACATCATGGGTACAACCAGCCTGCCAGGTTTTACATGTGATTATTGCTAGCAGCTGTTATAACTGCTAACAATCACAGTGTTCTCCTGGCGGGGATGGCTTTCCCTACCAGAAGAACACAATAGCTCCACAGGAGGCAGACAGTGTTGATGGGGGAATCAAGGGGGTTCTCTTTCCTGCAAAAATCACTGTCTATGGCTGGCCTTAAGGTCATCCCGTTAGGGTGAAACAGTATGACTTTGAAGTCAGCTGGAAAGACCACTGTGCCCAGCAAGGGACACCCTGCCTGACACACCCAGAAGTGTCAAATAATGGTATTCATAGCTCTACAAACCAATAAAGAATGGGCTCACCACTTGCCAGGAAGGGAAATATTGAACAAGTCCTTTTACAGGGGGGGGGGGGGGGGGGTCTCATGGCTCCATTTTGTGATCTTGGTGAAGTAGGACAGTAATTGAAAGGTTTGATAAGATCGGATTCAGCCATTAGCAACAATGACGCAGCAATACTTTCATCAGCAGTTGCATTCAGACAATAATGTACACGTCAAAACACGCCACTCTACTGGAAGATGAAAGGCAAACAGAATACATTAAACTCAGCAGAGCACTCCAAACAGACACCCATTATTTGCTGCAAGAAGACTGAGTTACTGTATCATGCATCATACTTTTGCTGTTCACCTAGTTAATGTAGAAATTATATGACTTCTAAGGAGCAGCATAGAAAGCTAAAAGTGGTAATAAACCTCAAATTAAAAATGTAATATATTGCAACTTACCAATCAAATGTGTGGCTGCATCCATTTTATTTTTTAAGCTTCTTTCCCTCTGTTCTCACCTGGTGATCTGGCCAGTAACATACCTCCTGTACTAAAGAGCCCCCACTCTGGATGAAGGAGCACAGGGGCACCTTTGGACAGTAGCGTTGTTAATCTGGGGGGAGGGGAGTGTTAGATGGACTAGCAGATTTAAATACACAAACTAATTGAAGCCATACTCCATCTATCACTTTATAAGCAGTTACAGCAACAGAGTTTTTCCTATTTTGGAACAAAGGTTTTATATAGATGAATAAAAGCTGATCGCTGTAAGCACAACTGACAGTGTTAAATGGATTGCCTCAAACTGCTACATTTGCAAGACAGCTTGTGCTTTTGAAAAACAGACTTACTGGTCAGATTACCAGGGGAAAATAAAAGAAAGAAAGGCTAAAAAAAGAAAAACTAATACAGCAATCACATCTAAGAACTGGTAAAGTGCAATATAAAAACTTTATTTGGGTTTAAAACGGCTTAAAGTTTAACTCAAAATAAAAGTTTTTTTAAGTTTTGGAAGTAATAACTTCCATTACTTCTGTCTGATATTTACTTTTACTTTGTTTTTCTTGTCTGTGGGGAGATTTCCCCCATACTTCCTGTCCCTGCAGCAGAAGAGAATGGGGGAGCAGATGTCACTGGGACAGGAAGTTCTGGCTCTTCCTCACTCTTCCAGAAATGTTTTTTTTGTGTGTCACCATTGGAAAGACATCTAATCAATTCCTGTCCCAGCAAGAGCTTCTAACCCAGTGGTCCTCAAACTGAAGGTCAGACATGTTCCTTTGCTTGCCTCAAAGTGGTATTAAAGGTTCGGCTTTTTTTTTTTTTTTTTTTTTATAAATAAACATGTTATACTTACCTACTCTGTGCAGTGGTTTTGAACACCGCAGCCCAGATCCTCTTCTTAGGTCCGCCGTCGGCACTGCTGGCTCCTCCCTCTTGACCAGTACTCCCAATTGCAAGCTTCTTGCTATGGGGGGCACAAGTGTGTGCTCACTCCCGAGCCCTGCTTTATGTGTCCATAAGATACAGAGCCGCAGCTCAACCCCACCTTCCCACTCTCTCCTCACTGGCTCACTGGATGCAATTGACAGTGGGAGCCAATGGTTCCCGCTGCTGTCTCAGCCAATGAGGAGGGGGAGACCCAGGACATTCCTGGGTCGAGAGGGAGCTCAGGTAAGTATTAGGAGGGCTGTGGGGGTAGCAGCACACAGATTTTTTTTACTCTCATGCATACAATGCGCACAATATGTAACACAACATGTATTTGGGTTCTTCTAATCTTTACTTAAGACACGTATGCACTTGAACTATTTTTCGGATTCACCAATAAGCAATTCAGTTGAAATATTAGTCAAAAGGGCCCACATATCTTGATATTACTCCAAATGTTTGTTGGAAAGTGGTCTGAAAGATCCTCTTAACAAAACTGTGGCTTCCCTGGCCATTAGAGGTCAGTTGTAAGTGAAGGCAGGATCCGATCACCAGCAGTGACAATGTGCACCATAACCTCAAAAGCCTGGGACTGGTGACGCAACAAGTTTATGTCAATGTAGAGGGGAGGAAGCTCAACAATTGAATCAAACCATCTGCTCAGATGATTTCCATAACTGTAGAAATAAAGTCAACCAGAAAGCAGCGGTAAAATTACCACGGTCAATGTTTCTTATAAGTTCTGTAAAAGGTAAATGTTTTTTCAATTGAGTAGGGAAAACTTAAGTATCACTTCAACTATTATAAAACCATATTTGAATCCCCCACGGGACCTAGTGCAAGTAGCACTTGGTCCTGTTCCAAGCTGTATTGTTGATGGGCAGATGGGTCGGGACAGCTTGAGACAATACAGAGACCAGTGTGGGCGACGGGAGAAGATGATGACAATAACATGTATTCTCATGTATGGATTACGGTACTTGTTTGTAAGCACTGAGTATTTTGCCTGCGATCAGGTAATCCAGAAGAATCCAATTGTTCACATTACTCTGAATGGGAAATGCAGCACACAAGGAGGGGGGCAGAGGCTTCAGTGACGACAGTAACTCCCCTATGGGAAGGCCAATAATTTGGGCTTCAGCCTGGGGTGGAGCTACAGCCAGCATAAACAACAAATGGATTTTCATTTCCGAACCAATGCACAGACCTTATGTGGGACAGAGTGCTATGTGGGATTTAGGATTTTTATTTTTTTTTTTTAAAGTTGTCCCGAAAAGTCTATTTTAAAAAGGAATATCAGGCTATGTTTGCTGTGTACCACTGGATAGATTTCCTTGCACTAAAAAGTTTAGTCTTTACATTCTCTTTAAGAGAATCCTTCCACGATATAAACAATGCAGGCAATGTTTTTGAAAATGCTTGTTTCCTTGTCCTGCCGATTTCTGGCTTTATCTGGAAAGAGTACACTAATTGGCAATTCTGACTGTACATTCAATATACTGAATCCAGAGAGACTACAGGCTACCAGCAGCGTCTAGTATGAATTGTATGCTGGTGATCCATCTTTATTTCCTCCTCTACAGAGGGGAACAGGAAGGTGATTCAAGCTTTGCTGGAGTGCGCTGTGAACGTAAATCTCAACAGCACTCCATGTTTGTCACATTCAGCTGGACTTGTTCTGTAATGTTGGATATTTGTAGCTTATGCAAGCCACTTCTTCACTTCTAATGAGTGTCAAGAGGATACCCGAGCATTTACATCCACACAGGTAGCTACAAACACCTTCAGCCATGGGAATCAAAGGTTTACCGCCTATGAACCCTTTCAAAACCAAGGATGGAACTAAGCAACTAGAACATGGTAGCTATAAATGCTGGGTTATCTTCCTGACACTCATCAGAACTGAAGAAGTGACTTGAAGAGGCTGCAAAAGGTCTTCAACATTACAGAACATTCCAGTGGAATGACTAAATACTACTAGATATACCATGACCTGGATACATTCAGAACCTTCATAGACACTCTACGTTTGAAACCAGCCTGGGTGGAAATGAGCACTTTTTAGTTTACAGTAGAAGCCATTAGATCTCAGCAGCCACCTCTATGTCTCTATTGGACGTTGGCTCTCTTGGCAGTGGTTCGAAAGTCAGGGACACTAATGGGAGTACAGCTGGCCCTCCTGCACTGAGCTCAGGCCCAATCAGCTCAGCAGGGGGGCCCAAATACTTTTGGGTGCATGCACATTAATCCCAGAGACCAAGGTTCCCAGTGATTAAAGAAAAGTTGCCGGGACCCATCACTTCAGCAGCAGGGGCCAGGAATAAAATTCTTTACTCATTTTCAAGAGTAGGTTGGGTAGTTTTCCCATGCCTTGGTTGCCAACAATTAAACTAAAGTAGATCTATAGACAAAAATGTATTTTATTTTGGATAGACTAGGGGAGGGTTATAACTCTTCGTCAGATATTGTTTCACCATCTGTATCCCATTGCAGAGATTTCCCCTATACTTCCTGTCCCACCGCCAAACAGGAAGGGAGAGGAAATCTCTGAAAATTAAGGGGGACTCCCATGTTACTAGAACTAGTGTCCCCATTGGAAGATTTCCCTTCTATTACTTTTCTGGGGAAAAAAACTTGGGATTTACTTTCACTTTCAATGATAATGGTAAACAGGACAAATAGACATGGTGAATCTCTTTACCAGGAGTAAAGATAACCACAAAAACTGTCAGGTGACAATGAATGGCTTTGATTCATGCCATTTGCGTACAGTTGTGTTGCTAGCTGTGCTTGGTCACAGTGATCACATGGTACAGACAGGGCTAATCACAGTCCACCTCTACCATGTGATTAGCTGTGGCCACAGTTAATCACAATACACACTGAATGAATCAGTTTCATTCAGTAAAAAATGGTTGCTTATACCAGTGGGAAAAAAATAAAATAAAAAATCCTGATCACTTCCCCAGAGTAGTACAAGGTTTCGATGGTAACACCATATTAAAGAAAAAAAAAAGGCCGTCAGTACATCAGGATTGATCCATTTTCAGATAGATATGGACATATATAATAGATCTAGAGCTTGTAGACTCTATAATTTTCCTAGCGACTAAATACAGAGATTTGTTTTTTTTAACCAAGGAAATGTAGCAGAATACCGCCTGACCTAAATTTGAGGAATTATTGTTTGCAAAAGTTTTTTTTTTTTATTTTAAAAAAGGGGGGGGGGGGGGGGTCTTTTTATGTTTATTTGGCGAGAAATAAAAAAACCCAGTGATTAAATACCACCAAAAGAAAGCTCTATGTGTGAAAGAAAAATGATAAAAATTTCATATGGGTACAGTGTTGCATGACCGCACAATTGTCATTCAAAAAGAGGCAGCACTGGAAGCAGAAAATTGGCCTGGGCAGGAAGGGGTTTAAGTGCCCGGTAATGAAGTGGTTAATAGTATAGTGTGAATGACAGTTCTGAGGCTGCATTTGACCTGCTTTGCAATCCTTAGGCTGAAACAGATCCTGTTAGGGCTCATGTACACACAGACTAGGTTGACCGCCGGAGGTCAAAACATTCCTATCCTGAACGCGATTCTTCCGAGGTTGAATCTCCCCTAACCGCAGCAGCTTCTAAACTCTTGTAAAAGCCTATATGTACATGGACACAGTTTTGGCAAAAAAAAAAAAGTCAAAAGGTCCTAAGCTCAAGTTTAGATGCTGTAGTGTACATGAAAGTGGTTATAAACTTCAGACATGAAAAAGAACAAAAGCAGATCCCTCTATAGTGTGTACTTGCTTCCATCAGCACGAGTCACTTCTCACAAGTTTTGCTGACAACCAAGAGAAAAATGATGACACCGGAGGGAGCTCCAGCTGATTGGCAGCCTCAGCTGTTCCTGGGTGCTGTGTGAAGGGGGATGTGTCTCTTCCCTCCAATCCGCTCTCAGAGCTCTCCTCACTGAGCTCTGCAGTGTGTAATTTTAGCTCTCAAACCCCTATTCTCTGAAAGCTCAGACACGTTTTATAAATCCTGGATTCTGAATGGCTGTACAGAATAAAAAAAAAAAAAAAAAAAAAAAGGAGGCACTTTACAGTCATTTTAGTGCTAAAAGTAGCGCCTGTAAAGCGCCTCTCCTGTCACTTCAGTGTGAAAGCCCGAGTGCTTTCACAGTGAAGCGGTGCGCTTGCAGGACAGTAGAAAAAATCCTGCAAGCAGCATCTTTGGGGTGGTTTAGGAGCAGTGTATACACCGCTCCTAAACTGCCCTGACCATTGAAATAAACGGACAGCGGCGCTACACAGGCGGTATTGACCCCTTCTTCGGCCGCTAGCGCGGGTTAAAAGCGTCCCGCTAGTGGCTGAAAAGAGCTGCTAAAACAACGGTAAAGCCCTGCTAAAACTAGCGGCGCTTTACCGCTGACGCTCTCACCGCTCCAGTGTGAAACTGCCCTAAGGGTTTACAACCATGTTAAAGTTGACGTCAAAAGAGCTGTAAACAATGCAAATATTGCAGCACTGAAAGGTTATGTTAAGCACCCATATCTTGTTTCTATCAGCCATCTTAATATTCACATATTTCCATTTCTGATATGTACAGTTAGATACCTATTTAAACTTCACAAATATCTGTCAAAGCGTGAGATTCTTGTAAAATGAAATATTTCACACGTTCCTTATCTAAAGTTTTCTCAGCCTCCCTTGTACCTAGCAGCTGAGAAACAAAGAACAACGAGTATTTGTTTTAACTAGTTGGAACTTCATATGAAATGTATCATCATCTACTGCGCATGTTTCTTTTTAGTATTCTGTGTGACTTGTAATTTTGCTATATTAATTAAGACGTTAGGATGCAAAACCAATACAGCCCTTTCCCAAACATAATACCGTGTGCATCTCGTTTGTAATTTGGGACTTGGCTCCGGATATATCTGAATTGCACAATACATCGATCCGAGGTCTGAGAGGTTAAAAGGGACCCCCCCCCCCCTAGACACAGGATTAACCCTTTCAAACACGTCATAAATTTATTAAAGCGATTGTAAAGTCTTGGGTTTTTTTTGTTAAAAATAACAAACATGTCATACATACCTACTCTGTTGCAGTGGTTTTGCACAGAGCATCCCAGATCCTCCTCTTCTTGGGTCCCTCCTTGGTGCTCCTTCCTCTTGTTGAGTGCCCCCACAGCAAGCAGCTTGCTATGGGGGCACCCGAGCCGAGCCACAGCTCCCTGTATCCATTCAGACACAGAGCTGCGGCCAGGCTCCACCCCCTCATTGGCTCACTGACTGAGATCAGCAGGAGCCAATGGTGCTTTGCTGCTGTCTCAGCCAATGAGGGGGGAGAGACAGCCCAGTCTCTCGTGCAACATCGCTGGATCGAGATGGGGCTCAGGTAAGTATTAGGGGGCTGCTGCATGCAGAAGGTTTTTTTATCCTAATGCAAAGAATGCATTCAGATAATAAACCTTCTACCTTTACTTTAATGTATGCAAGTAGTGTCAGCTGAATCTGACCTGGTATCCGCCTTTTGCAGTCAGCTCACAGAGGAGTGAAGGAAAGGGAAGTCATTTAGATTTGAATCTAGAATTTAGAATGCAAGGGACATGCTGATAGACGTAGAGAGCAGAGTGACATAAGCTCATCAGTATACAGCCTCACTGTCCAGTCACAGGGTAAGGTGGACAGGGAACATGCAAGTGAAAAACTGAAGCATTGAAAGATCAGGTCTTCTGCCTTCCTAGACAAGTCTGTGCTGTGTGGCAGAGCTGTGCAAGTCTCAGGACTGCATTAACAGAAAAAAAAACAATCATTTGGCAGGTAAAAAAAAACATCCTTATATGCATTTCATCCCTGTATTTAGTTGTTTTCCTGTTCATGTTTCAAGCAGTATTGAACCAAAAATGTAATATATTACAGCTTTCCAGTCATTAGGTGTGGTGGCTGCATTAGTTTGCTTAGACTCTTCCCCCCCCGCCTTTTTTTTTAACTTGGTGATCTGGCCAGTAACACTTCCTGTATTATACTAGCTCATTATGAAATACTTACCTTAGAACGATGTCCTCCAGTGCCGCCCGCACTCCATTCCCACGGCCAACATATTTTACCAGAGTTACTTCCAGGTTCACGGGCTCCGGCACTGTGATTGGCCAGAGCTGCAATGGCGTCACTCCCGCGCATGTGCGCGGGAGCCGCTGGTCACGGCACAGGCAGGCCGTTTCTTCAGTGCGCAGGCACCGATTACGTCGGCAGCAGCGTATATAGTGAATATCTCCTAAACTGTGCAAGATTAGGAGATATTTACAGTACCTACAGGTAAGACTTAATATAGGCTTACCTGTAAGTACAAGTGGTGTAACAGTTTACAACCACTTTAAGAGTGTCCCCACTGTGGATGAATGAGCACAGGAGGCAAAGCAGACAGCAGCATTGTCAGTTGGGGTGGGTAGTGTTAAAATGAACCAGCAGATTTAAATACACTAAAAAATTGTATGCAAACTCTGGATCACACTTTATAAACCGTTACAGCCAACTGTATTTTTTCTTTTTAGGAGAACAGTTTTACTTGAATGAATAAATTATGAAATTTGTAAGCACTCCTGTCAGTGTTAAATAGCATTAAAAAAAAAGGAAAAAAAAAAAAAAAAAGAAGACCCACTGGCTGGATCACCAGATAGAAATAGGAGAAAGCCTAAAAAAGAAAACTAATGCAGCCATCACATCCAAGAACTGGCAAGCTGCAATATAATAAAGGTTTGCTTTTGGGCTTAAAACTGCTTTAAGATGCGTTTGGTGTCTGAATGCATGCATTTCAGCAGTGCTGTGTTCAAAGGCAAAAGGCTGCAGTGTGTGTGTGTGTGTGTGAGATATAGATATATATATATATATATATATATATATATATATATATATATATATATATATATATATATATATATATATATATATATATATATATATATATATATACACATACACACACACACACAGTATTTATCGGCATAGGAGGGAAACTTCAGGGAAAAAATCTTAAATTTTAAATAAAGAACTTTGAAGCAAAATAAGGGTCAGTGCCCATCAATGCAGCCTCACCATTGCCCATCTGCAGCCTCAACTCTGATTACTGCTGCCTCGGAGGAGACAGGGCGGGGGGTGGGACGAGCGCCGTCAGATTACATACAGCGAGAATCTCCTGTTTAATCGGCGGCCTCTTTAATACAAAGTCCCGCCTCTTGGACCAGCTTCTATGATAGACAGAACACTGGTCCAATGCTGACCCAGGAGACGGGACTTCCTATTACAGAGGCCGCTGAGTAAGCAGGAGATGCTCGCTGTATGTAATCTGACGTTGCTCGTCAAGCGGGAGAGAGAAGCTCATCATGAATCTAGGGGGCACGGGGAGGGAGGAGCTTATGAATCTCGGGGGCACGGGGAGGGAGGAGCTTATGAATCTCGGGGGCACGGGGAGGGAGGAGCTTATGAATCTCGGGGGCACGGGGAGGGAACGGCGCTTATGAATCTCGGGGGCACGGGGAGGGAACGGCGCATCCAAAATCTCGGGGGTCCGGGGAGGGAACGGCGCATCCAAAATCTCGGGGGTCCGGGGAGGGAACGGCGCATCCAAAATCTCGGGGGTCCGGGGAGGGAACGGCGCAACCAAAATCTCGGGGGTCCGGGGAGGGAACGGCGCAACCAAAATCTCGGGGGTCCGGGGAGGGAACGGCGCAACCAAAATCTCGGGGGTCCGGGGAGGGAACGGCGCAACCAAAATCTCGGGGGTCCGGGGAGGGAACGGCGCAACCAAAATCTCGGGGGTCCGGGGAGGGAACGGCGCAACCAAAATCTCGGGGGTCCGGGGAGGGAACGGCGCAACCAAAATCTCGGGGGTCCGGGGAGGGAACGGCGCAACCAAAATCTCGGGGGTCCGGGGAGGGAACGGCGCAACCAAAATCTCGGGGGTCCGGGGAGGGAACAGCGCAACCGAAATCTCGGGGGTGCGGGGAGGGAACGGCGCAACCAAAATCTCGGGGGTCCGGGGAGGGAACGGCGCAACCAAAATCTCGGGGGTCCGGGGAGGGAACGGCGCAACCAAAATCTCGGGGGTCCGGGGAGGGAACGGCGCAACCAAAATCTCGGGGGTCCGGGGAGGGAACGGCGCAACCAAAATCTCGGGGGTCCGGGGAGGGAACGGCGCATCCAAAATCTCGGGGGTCCGGGGAGGGAACGGCGCAACCAAAATCTCGGGGGTCCGGGGAGGGAACGGCGCATCCAAAATCTCGGGGGTCCGGGGAGGGAACAGCGCAACCGAAATCTCGGGGGTGCGGGAGGGAAGGGTGTTTTTAAAATCTTGGGTGTGCAGAAGGAAAAGGGGCATCTAAAATCTGGGTTAGGGGTGCAGGAAGGAATGTTAAACCTGGGGGCTGCAGGAGGGAAGAGCACATTTTAAATATGGGGGGGGTGCAGGAGGGAGGTGGACCTGGAAGGTCCTCCTATGTAGGTGGTACTTTCCCCATGCATGGAACTGTCCTCAGTATATAAAAGGGACACCTGACAATGGCCTACACATCTACAGCCAGTACTAAACACTGAAGACAAATGGCAGCCACACACACACACACACAGCAATGAACTTTTCCAGGCTAGGAATAGTTACTATGTTATCAGAACACCCCCTCACCCCCCCTGTATACCTCTCATCCCTCCCCCACATGGACTCACAGCTCTATACAGGATTCCAATCCCTCATTCACACAAGGACACCTTGTATAAATCATACCCCCCTCTCACACGCCACCAGGTGGTATATCCCACGTTCTCCTCACCTGCACTCCATGGGACTTGACCAAATGCATGTTGAGTGCGGGGGGGTTGGGGAGCACTTTACCGCATCCCTTTACAGTGCACAGTATATTGGTGCGGACCTCCCGGGAGAGCTCGCTGACGGACGGCTTGACAATCTCCCAATGCTCGCAGGAATAGAGAGCCCGCACCCTCGCACCTCCCCGTGCAGCCATAACACCCCACCCGGCACCGTACACACACCGGCGTGTACCCAACCCCACCCCCTTCCCCTGTCCGCAGTAAAAGAAAAAAAAAAAACCTACTTCCTGAGGCGGGGCGATAAAACAAAACAAAGGCTCGATTGGATGATAAAGACATATTTACATAAGAAGGCGGGGCACTCTTGTGGGCGTGATCTAGCAACCTCGTATTGTTGCTCTAGGGAAGTGTAGTCGCTGCCAATAACCTTCCGCCTGGTGTTACACCTGACAAATAGTCCCGATGTAGTATAGCGCAGTGCTGGAGTATACACAGAGCGGGGAAGAGGAGCTCAGATATAGGTTGTAGGGGAGAACACACAATACTCTTATGGCTGCTTCATAATTATCTCTGAAGGTCCCCTCGCAGGATTGTGTTACTGCACACACACACACACACACACACTTAAGCCCCGTACACACGATCGGACTTTCCGACGTGAAATGTGTGATGACAGGCTGTTGGCAGAAAAACCGACCGTGTGTATGCTCCATCGGACAATTTTCGGATTTTCCGCGGACAAATGTTGGCTAGCAGGTTTTAAAATTTTCCGCGTACAAGTGTGTGTTGTCCGATTTTCCGAGCGTGTGTACACAAGTCCATCGGACGAAAGTCCAAAGTACAAACACGCATGCTCGGAAGCAAGGAACGAGCCGGAAACGGTCAGTCTTGTAAAACTAGCGTTCATAATGCAGAATTCACATTCGTGACGCGGCAAATTATGAAATCTCTCAATGCAGCGCACAATTCTCTTCTTCTTTATAATGGGATAATAATGAAGCTGCTTTGCTGGTGATATTGACAGAGTTCTGCCAAACGTATTTCAATTTTTTTTCCCTAGTGATATCCAGAATAATCTTCTTTTTTTTTTTTCTTTTTTTTTTTGGGTCAAGTTACCACAACACCATTATTATCTCATAGTTTGTAAGCTCAAAGATATAACTATGTTGGTGTCCCTTGTTAATTTGAAATGTTCATGCTGACTCACAAACAAACTGTCCTTTTTTAAGTAAAACATATAGCCAAGTATTTTTCAAACGTAATACTTTTTATTTAATAGGGAGCACAAGGTTATATAAAAATCAAGAGGAAGGCAGCGATGGAGAAACAGTTGGAATTGGTGAAGCTTTTGTACCCTAGGGCAGACATCAATTATGTGAAGTGCAAAATTGGTAACCCGAGGAGTCCATTTAATAGGGAGCACAATACGGTCCTGGACTCCAAGAGATCGAGAGCAGCAGCAGATGACATATGTCCCAAGGCTGTGGTCTTACAACAGCCTGCATTTTTTGCCAGACCAGACCGAACCCAGGCCATCGCTCTCAACGCTTCCTTCCACACAAATAAACTAAATTAAATAAAAAATGCATTCTCTGCACACAAAAAAAGTAGAACAACTGGAATGATAATTTTAAAAATAAACAAAAATAAAATAAAAAATTGTAGGGGTGAAAATCCCCAGCCCAGCGAACTTGTTGGGGTGTTGAGGCTGCATTTGCCACAGTCTGCCATGCTGCTGTGGTAGGTGGGGTGGCTGTGGAGGATTGTCATCTAAATCGCAAATGTGGGTTTTCTGTGTAATTTGGCCCCTCCTCCCCTTGTTAAGGAGCTTCAGGATCAACTCCTCACACAACTCCTCCTCCATACCCTTCAGCTTATTGGCGGTCATGCAGCCAAATGCCTCCTATGCATCCGGGGCCATGCTAATGGCACTTGTTGCATGCCTGAAGAAGGCAGCCAGTGGCGTCATCCAGGTTTCTGGTCTTCCTGGCCCTTTTAGTAGGAGGGCATAGGGGAGGAATCTGCAACTTTGGCTGCTGGGCACGGGCTGACTGAGACTTTCCTGCGTATGAAAATGGGACATATTTGTTGTTTTTTGGCCATCAATCACACACAATTTTGAGCTCATGACTGTTGCAAATTGAATGTTGACAAATAGAAAAAACTATCATTCTGACCCCAGCATTTTTCATTCTTGCCCCAATCATTTTTAGCCACTACTGTCTATTGATATGTAAGCCACTTTGTTAAGGCAGAAATTTGGGATCAATAACATCTAGTTAACATCATTCTATTTTTGTCTACAAATATGTTCAACAATGCTATACCTGGGTCAAACTGGGCTCCTCCACATCTTCTTCCTGTGTAGAAGGTCCAGGGTGGACCTCAGGAGCTGTGGCCTCAGCCGATGTGGAAGGAAGTGTTGAGAGTGATGGGCGTGGTTCTGTTTGGTCGGACAAAAAAACGCAGGCTGTGGTAGTACCACAGCCTGGGGACATATATGTCATCTGCTGATGCTCCTGATCTCTGGGATTGCATGACCTTCTTGCGCTCCCTATAAAATGTACTACGCAGGCTACTAATTTTGGCCTTCAAATAATTGATGTCTGACTTGGGATACAGAGGCTTCACCAATTCCAACAGTTTCTCCATCGCTGCCTTCCTCTTGATTTTACTTGAGTAATCCCTTGCCATACTTGCCATAGACACAGTAGCTCCCGGTACTGCTGTATAAATTCTGGCAAAAAATCTGGCGCTGTGAATCTATCCACCATTGTGTTTGAAATTAATTAGCAGATGCCTGCAAGACAGAACAAAAGACAAACCCTAATGTCAGGCTAAACTCATAAATAATCTGGTCCCAATATAGGCCTCAATCTATAAGCAGTATAGGTCACTAACCACAATGCCCCAATTTACAACTGTACCTTCGTTTTAGGTTTCGTTTTGGCGATGTTAATCGTTCATCCTCCACTCCCAGATCGTTCCTACGGCCGTTACATTGACCACGCGTTATGGATTTATATACACTGCAAATGCGTGAAACTCCGCCCCTGTCCTTCTTTCTAGTGTATTCCCCGCCTCTTCTCTTTCGGGGCAGTGGGAGAGAAAATGGAGGAGATGTAAGGCCACAAATATGTCGTTTGAAGAAATGGTCGAGATGGTGGACATCTTAGTGAGGACAGACTATGATGAGAATTATGGACCTTACAGAAACCCAAATGCCAGAAAGGCCAAGATCATGGCTAAAGTTGTGAGAAGTCTGCACAGGAATTTTGGTGTACGACGATCCAAGGATCAGTTGAGAAAACGCTGGTCAGACCTTAAATTGAGAGAGGAAGATCAGTATAGAAAGTTCAGGAAAGTGCTGCGAAAAAGTATGTATTTGTCCTGGGTTCCTATTATTATTACTTTCGTGCTGGTCCATGTTCTTTTTTTTACTGTTCTACAGTTTAAAATGTCAAGTTTTATTTTCGTGGACACAAGAATCGTTCGCGGGACATTAAACATTGTTTTATCGACCACTAATACTTCGTTTTTGGGAGATGCGTGTTAAATTAATTTGTTATGGCCTATTTTGATTAAAATAAGTTCATTAGATTGTTGTCTAGATGTGTTTGTAACTATAATAAAATGTCAAATGTAGAGAAGGGAAATTATTTGGCGGGACGTTATGGGTGCCGACAGGAAAACAAGGAATTTTAGTCCATACTGGGTAGAGAAATTGCAAGTTTATTAATGTTAAATATAAAGCATGATAAAAAGGTTTGGTATAGATTATGTGCACAAATACAGGGTTACATAAAAGATTCAAAGTAGATGACAAGTAGAATCACTCTGAGATGACGTTGGAGTGATGATCCCGACATGTTTCGCCCCTCTGGGCTCATCAGGGGATAATTTAAAAACAGTTACATGTAACACTGCATAAAACCAAACCAGAGTTAGAACCGTTGCATGGACTAGAAATACAACAAAACAAAAATTAGAATAATGATGGTAAAAAATGAGCTGTTGACTAACATGCTCATCAACAAATGCTCACCCAAATGAAGATCTAATAGTTGTGACTCAGGGTCAAGTCACGGAAAAAACGTAAATGGGTAGTGCACATGGATAAACGCATCAAACGATCTGCAGCAGGTATTTGGCCATCTTCATATATAGGATGACCATTCTCTTTTTATACTATCATGAACTATGTTCCCTTCCCCATCATTATTTATTAGCTTTATTTTTATACCTATATCTATACTTTGTTGATCCATTTAGCTTATACCAAATTCATTATAATTTATTCCATCCTCTGCAAGCTACTTATGTTAATAACCTTCTAAACAGACTCCCATCTCCAGTTCAGGCACCTCGATCTTTCTTCCAATCATTGCATTATTTATGTAAGTAAATTATCTTTCCATCTTGGGATGCATTATCACTATATAAGTATTCACTCCAACGTCATCACAGAGTGATTCTACTTGTCATCTACTTTGAATCTTTGATGTAACCATGTATTTGTGCACATAATCTATACCAAACCTTTTTATCATGCTTTATATTTAACATTAATAAACTTGCAATTTCTCTACCCAGTATGGACTAAAATTCCTTGTTTTTCTTGTTGGCACCCATAAAGTCCCGCCAAATAATTTCCCTTCTCTACATTTGTTTACAGGGATGTTGGTGCCCATTTTCTTACTTTTTTGTCACGCACCCATATCGCTATTTTCTATAATGAAATGTCAACTTTATTCAGTGTCAGTAGAGGACACTCAGCAGCTGTTTACGCATCTGGACACAAGAGCACTAGTGTGGGACACCATAACACCCTTGTTATGGTGTCCCACGCAGGTGCTCCAGTGGATACTAGGGGTATCTCCATGTGTGAAACTTGCACACAACAGGTAAGTATTCCTGCTTTGGAAAGGGAAAAAATCATGTATTCAGCTTGGAACAGACAATTGGAAGACACTTCCAAACAATGTTTCATATTACTATTTCTAGCTTAACATATCTGTCTGCTAAGTATACCTTTTTTGGATTCACATAGGGGAGAAAAGAAGAGGGAGCACCTCCTGAAGATACAGAAAGTCAACTCACCAGACACCCTGAAGAAGATGTTGATGCTAATGTGCTGGAAGTACTATGTAAAGTTCTCAAAACTGTGTCGACCTCAGGTCAGTGTCTGAGACCACAGCTTCAAGTAATAGATGGATGCCTGCATATTTCTAATACATGGTGTGTTTTTTTTTTTTAGGTGATGTGGATGTTGTGGAAGACCAATATCACTTCAGCAGTGCAAGTGCACAAATACTTATCAGTGAACTCTTGGTTTGCAATAGGGAATTGGAGAAAATGAAAGAAAACATGCATGATCTACAAAACAGAGTTATCAACATCATCGATATTTTAGCGAAAATATAAAAACCAAAATGTTTTATTTTTGTTGTTATGTTGTACATGTGCTTGTACAGTTTTAAATTGATTACATTCGTGTGGCTTCATGCCCAGATGTCTATTGAAGTCCCACCTGAAATTGGAAAAAGTAGTGCAGGAACTACTTTTGCAAATTGTTGTGGCGCCGCTAAATCAGTGTCGCACCGATTGGAACATGTTGGGGCTGGGCTCAGCCCTTCCTTCTCTGAGCTGGCCGCTCAGCTGTTGGCTAATTGCCAGCTCCTATCTCTCCACAGTTACTCAGCTGTTGATGATATCCTGCTCGTCAGTCTTGCCTACTTAAAGTGGCATGGATAATGAACAGTGCAGCGCTGGACATAAATATAAATAAATAGCAATACCAACTAATGATAATATAACATCAATCAATAAAAGTGATAATGTGCAAATGAAATGCTGTGAGCAATCAGTAATAATGATGAACCACCAATGTACTAATACCCATCAATGAAAAATAAGTGCTCATAAAACCTAAATGTAATCAGATGAAAATGTTCAAATAAAGTGAAAAAGTCCAAGAAAATGTCCAAAAAGAATGTGAGATAAAGAGTGCAGGATCCAAATCCAATATTCCACTTAATAGTGCTGCCCTTACTCGGTGGGGTCAAAACAGGCTTAGTAGATCACCATTGATGTCCTGTCAGGATTGCAGCTGAGGTTCCTCAGACCTCCTTCCGCGACAGCTTGTCAGCAACAGTAGGAAACACTCAGGAGAGTGTGGTCACAGGATGATTCATGCAGCAAACACTCCAGCGGGGGTGAATCATATCAAAAAAGAAAAAAGGAACTCCAATAGTGCAGAGAGCTAAATTCCATTTATTTAAAATAGCAGATACACTGCATAAAATCGCATATACAATGCCAATAGAAACTAGCAGGGAAATAGTAAAAAGACTCCACCACCATTTAGAATTGAAACCGCGCATGCGCGATGCGAATTCACGTTGTGACCCTACGGCCGTTTCGTCACAACTGACGTCATCAGGGGGAAAGGCACAATCTCTCCCTCCTCCTAAGGGCTCTCTCATCCGCAGAGAGACACGTGAAGCCCAAGTGCATGGGTTCATCTTCACAGACCGACTCAGTACCGGGAGGTGAGGGAGGCAAGGGTGGGACTGCAAAGCTTACGCCAGCGCTCCTTAAAAGAGAGTCTTTCTCTGAGTCTGGAGTCAATGAGGATGGCAAATGTGATCAACCTCTCCAGCTCAGTGGGTATATCTCGGGCTGCAATCTCATACTTGATGTTATCCGAGAGACCATGAGAGAAGGCAGCCACGAGGGCCTCATTGTTCCAAGCAACCTCTGCTGCCAGAGTACGGAATTCAATGGCGTAATCGGCAACAGTTCTTGTACTCTGTTTGATGGACATGAGGCTTTTGGCAGCAGAAGCGGAGCGTATGGGAACGACAAATACCCTTTTGAAGGAAGCCACAAATTCTGGGTAACTCAGGACCACGGGTTTTTGCGTCTCCCTTGAAGGGTTTGCCCAGGCCAAGGCTCTCTCAGAAAGCAAAGATATCACGAAACCTACTTTGCTTCTGTCTGTGGGAAACGCCTGGGGCAGCATCTCAAAGTATATCTCAACCTGGTTGAGAAACCCTCTGCATTGAACTGGATCGCCCTCAAATCGCTGGGGAAGGCCTGCAGGGAAGGGAAGGCCTGCAACACAGGTTGTACCGGAGCAGCCATAGTGGAAGATTCCAGGTGTGCCGTGCGACTCAGGAGTGTTTGTAATGCCAAGGCAAACTGATCCATGTGGTAATCCTGGTCATCCAATCTGGAAGAAATATTACCAACAAGTGGACGGACTGCATCTCCTGAATTCATAGCCTTCGCCTACTGTCAGAAGCCACTCATCAGCCTGAGACAGAAGTACAGTTAATCGCTTGTTTAATAAAAATAAAAAGGTAAACAGAGTAAGCATAGTCAATACATAGCCAGAGTTCAGTAACCAGATCGGTTAGTCAGCCAATGCCAATGTCAGAGAGCCAGAGATCAACGTAGTAGTACAACAAGCAGGATCAGGAGCCAGAAGGGACGTCAGCCGAGCAAGTCTTCAACAGGAACGCAGGAGAAAGTCTCTGAGATGTGACCAAAGGCGAAGGCAGATATGAAGTGAGCTGGATGGCTTTAAGTAGCCAGGACTGACGAGCAGATCATCAACAGCTGAGTCACTGTGGAGAGAAAGGAGCTGGCAATTAGCCGACAACTGAGCGGCCAGCTCAGAGAAGGAAGGGCTGAGCCCAGCCCCGACACCCACTTCTAAGGAACTGGCTTCCATTTTTGCTCGGGAGATCTTTCGCTTACATGGGCTACCCAAGGTGATTGTCTCGGACAGGGGTAGTCAGTTTGTGTCCCGGTTCTGGTAAGCCTTTTGTGCAGAGTTGGGAATTCAGCTTGGTTTCTCCTCTGCGTATCACCAGATCAATATCAGTCTAACGAGGCCACAGAACGAGCCAATCAGTCCTTGGAGCAATTCCTACGTTGCTATATTTCTGACCATCATAACAACCGGTCAGACCTATTACTGTGGGCAGAGTTTGCTCACAACAGTGCCTTGAATTCTGCTTCCCGATTGTCCCTGTTTATGGTGAATTATGGTTTCCAACCTTCCATGTTGCCTGACTCGTTTGTTCCGCAGAGTATTCCTGCGTTAAAGGACCATCTCTGTGGTCTTCGTTCCACTTGGGCACAATTTCAGGAGGCTTTGCGACATGCTAATGATAGGTACAGACTCCATGCTGACCGCAGACGCCTGCCTGCGCCTTCCTACCAGGTTGAGAACAGGGTCTGGCTGTCATCTTGCAACCCCTGACTTCGCCTTCCCTCACTGAAGTTCGCACCTTGGTTTATTGAGCCTTTCCGTATACTTCGCAGGATTAACCCAGTGGCTTACAAATTAGACCTGCCTTCTAATATGCGTATTTCATGTCTCCTTATTAAAACCTTTGGTCTGCAACTGCTTTACCACCTCGGTGCCACATCCTCGTCCTGTACAGGTTGAGAACCATGAAGAGTATGAAGTACAGTTCATTGTTGACTCCCGTAGGTTCAGTGGGCGCATATAGTACCTGGTGCATTGGAAAGGGTACGGTCCGGAGGAACGCTCTTGGGTCTCATCCTCGGACGTACATGCCCCTGTCCTCCTCCGTGATTTCCATAGATGTTTTCCCCTCAACCCGGTGGTCCTCCGAGGGGTCGTTGAGGAGGGGGTACTGTCAGGGCTGGGCTCAATCCTTCCTGCCTATCTCTCCACAGTTACTCAGCTGTTGATGATATCCTGCTCGTCAGTTCTGCCTACTTAAGGCATCCACTCCAGAGGACCTCTGCCTTCGCCTTGGTCAACATCACAAAAATTATCTCCTACGATCCTGTTCAAGACTTGCTTTGTTGACATCCCTTCTGACTCCAGATTCTGCTTGCTGTTCCACTACATTGATCCCTGACGTTTGGCTTGTCTGACTATCCGTTCTGGTTACTGAACTTTGGCTATGTTTTGACGTTTGTTCTTTTTAGTTTTATTATTAAACAAGTGTGATTTAACTGTACTTCTGTCTCAGCCTGATTTCATGGTTTCTGACAGAACAGTGCCATTGCCTCAAATAGGCTGCGATAGCTAAAATCGCATGACAAATCGCTACAATGTGAACCTAGGCTTTATAGTGTCTGAGGTCAGTGTTTAGCCACTCCACTTCTCTAGGTGCACCACCAGGTCCTGTTTTCTTTATTTTCCACATGCTAAAAACGACTGTGTGAATTACTAACCTCGAAAATGACAGCATCACCTTTGCCAAAAACAAAAAATATAGAAAACATGACCTAGAAATGCATTTGGAGAAAGAGAGTTGTGAAACACTGCCCTAAGTAATGTTTTAATTGTAATCTCTATGTGTTTTTATGAATCGCAAAGCCAAATTTTGAAGATGCACACAAATTGGGCCACAAAATTAGGAATTCCCTCATGATCCCATGCCTAAAATGTGTGTCTTTCCCTACATCTACTTTGCTAAAGCCCCAAAACACACAGTGTGTCAACATGTGCTATCTTCCATCACGGGATATCAATGTACGCATTTTGGGAGTGCAACCCCTTCCTTCAAACTAAAGTAGCTAGCACATCAAAAAGGCAAAACCTTGAAAGTGCACTTGTAGTGCAAGTGGATTGGCCTTTCTGAAATAAGCCCCAGTGTGCTAGCTCACATCATGGGGGATCAATGGACGTGTTTCTGGGGTGCAACCTCTTCCTCTCACCTACTTTAGTTTGGAGGAAGGGGTTGCACCCCCAAAATGCGTACATTCATTTTTCGTGATGGAAGATAGCACATGTTGACACACTGTGTGTTTTGGGGCTTGAGGAAATAACCTGTTTGTACCTACACACATTTTAGGCAGGGGATCATAAGGGACACTTAACAATTATGCCTCTATGTGTACATGGCTTCAAATTTTGGCTTGTAGAGAGGTGAGATCACCCCATCTGAGGAAGACAACATCAACATAGTTTTGGGATACTAATGTCTCATACGGCCTTCACTTTAGCAAAGTCGAACTTTGTAAGTTCCTCAGTTGGGGATGTGTATCCTATGTTTTTAAACATGCCGTTTAGCCCCAAAAAAGGCAAAATGATGGCAAACATACATGTTATACACCAAGATGTTGGTTTGTTTAAAAACCTTTTAGAACGCACATATGAATGTGCTTGGAGTAAAATGTTTTATACTAAACAATGTGTGGTTTCTTATTTCAATGCTCAATACCAGTGTATTTGTTAAGTTGGTGTAGTTGCAGTGACAATGTGCTCTAAAATGTGGTAAACTCAGGCAATTTTAGGGACTCCAAGCAAATAATTAAAGGAGTTGAAAAGGCTGAATATTTTTATCATTAATACATTACATACATTAACAACAAGAACACTGTGTGTGTAGCAGACCCACAGCACAACATAATAGTTAGCTGAAGAAGAGATTGTCACTTCATGGAGCAAATAAGTTACGTTTGCACTATTGAAGAAAATGGCCAAAATTAAGGCCATTTGAGAACCAAGGAGACAGATACAAAACACAAACAGTAATTCAAATGAAATAGGAGTTTAGTATCAAATAAAAGTTTTATTCCATATCAGCAACATTTTGCTGTAAAGCCACTGCCCCTCTACCCACAAAGTACTCCAGATACTTTTGCCGGACATCTCGGGCAGTTTGGGAGGGCAACCCAGCACGGCCACTTTCAAGAGCCGTCATCACAGTTGATTCAGCTGGGCCGGACAGAGCAAAGTCCACCTCACTTGAAAGTGAGGCAAGGTAGCTGCTTGCATTCCTCCTTAAATAATTGTGCAGGATGCAGCAGCACAAGACAACATTGTTCAGCTTGTATTCGGCCAGGTTAATTGCTGTTAGAAAAAGCCTGAACTGACTTGACAGTATTCCAAAAGCGTTCTCTACAACCCTTCGGGACAGCCTATAGTTGTAGATCCTCTGCCCTGGGGTCAGGTTCCTCATGGGAAAGGGCCTCATAAGATGTTCCCCCAGAGCAAAGGCATCATCTGCTACAAAAAAACAAAATTGATGCCCTCCACATTCTCCTCAGGAGGTGGCAAACGTAAGGTGCCATTTTGTAGCCAAAGGTAGAATTCTGTCTGAGCAATCACTCCTCTGTCTGAGTTGCGGACGTTCTTCCCAACATCAGGGTACAGGAATTCATAATTTGCAGAAACCACCGCTAGCATCACTATACTGCAAAAGCCCTTAAAATTAAAATAATAAGAGCCCGAGTTGGGTGGTGGGACAATACGAACATGCTTCCCATCAATAGCCGCACCACAGTTGGGAAAATCCCACTTATGGTGGAATTGGGAAGCAACAGCCTGCCATTCCTGTGGGTTGGAAGGAAACTGTGGAGTCAAACAAGAAAACAAATTACTACTTTTGCTCATAACATTGCAAGCAGATTAGACACAGACATTCTTGGCCAACATAAGTATAACATTTATTTAAATGAGTATTTAAAGACAAAAGTATAAGGTCAACTTATCAGATTCCTCACCCCCTCTGGTGGCCCATTCTAAAAATTTTATGGTGTGGGGGGGGGTGGGGTAGATATGTTGGACAGGTAACCCTCTCCACTTCCATGAGAGCTGAATGCCTACATAATGGGTGATACTTTGACCAGCCCCTCCTTACTTACACTATTGGCAGCCCACTGGACAGGTAAGAATTGTCATAACCCAAAAATATGGATACACACTGTCCAAATTGAAGCACATTTTTACATTAATAAATTACCTATCAAGATAATAAGAGACAAAAACTTTCAACAGTACCATTTGAAGGTATTCAGGCAGGCCCTTGCACTACATGCTTTAGTGAATTCATCCATAAATATGACCACAAAAGAGGTATAGTGTGTGTGTTTGGCAAAGTCAGCAGGTATTGGTATCGGTATTGGTATTGGTTGACTTAGCATTTGGGGGGGAGGGTTCCAAATGAGTTTGGGCCCCCAAAAAATAGCCTCTTGCACTCTGCCTGAATTTGAGGACAATAATTATTTGAGGACAATAATAACATTTGTACACATTTTAGGGGGTGTTTAGGGTAGGCACACAATGAAGCTGACAAAATACATTGTTAAGTTACTAGGTTAGGTGTATATGGGCCCAGGATAGCATGCTGGGGAGGTTAGTGAAGGCAAATATGCATGAAGGACAAAAAAGGAGCATTAAAAGCTTACAGCATGCATGAGGACAAAGAGGACATTCACGGCATACTACAATAATGGAAATTATGGAATGTTGAAATTAATACAAAACATTAGCAAACATTAAATACATATAATGTGATGTCAAAGGCTAAAACTTACCCGAATATAGTCCTTCTGCAGGACTTGGATGATGGCAGAACAGGTCTCTGGAATAATGATTCCCAGAGCCGAAGGGGAGATCCCAGTTGTAAACGGTCCTGGAGACTTCTCCCCGTCGCCAAGTACCACAAGGTGGCGACGAGCCTTTGCTTAGGAGTAATGGCTTGCTGCATGAATGTGTCCTGTTTACTAATATAGGGGGTAAGCAAAGCCAATAGACGGTGAAAGCAGGGGTCCGTTATCCGGAGATAAATCCTGGAATCATCAGGATTATTCTCCTGGAGCGCCCGCAACAAAGGCATATGACAGAATTGGTCACGATTAAGCAACCAATTCTTGGTCCAAGAACTCCTCCTACCCCTGTTCCTGGACTGGACTTGGGTCAAAGCAATAACTCCAAGCCCAACAATAGCATGATCTCTGCGACGAGAATGCCACGTGGCTAGTAGACGAACGTCCGTTCAGAAACGAACTGACAAGAACGCACTGGAAATCAGAAAGGACCTGACAAGCACGACCTGAAAATCAGAAACGACCTGACAAGCACGCACTGAAAATCAGAAACGAACTGAAAGGAACGCACTGAAAAACAGAAACAACCTAACAAGCATGCACTGAAAAACAGAAATGAACCGACAAGCACGACCTGAAAAACAGAAACAAACTGACAAGCACAAGCCTGAAAAGCGCGAATCGACACGCACCAAACTTCTACTAACACGAGATTAGCAGAAGGAGCCCAAAGGGTGGCGCATGACTAGTGAACTTCCTTTTTATCAGTTCGTAGTAAGTCACTACGTTTGTAGATGTTGGCCAACATTTGTTTGGCCATGTGTATGCAAGACAAGTTTGAGCCAACGCCCTTCGGATAAAATTCCACAGTTTTGTTGGCGAACAATCCGATCGTGTGTACAAGGCTTAAGGATTCAACTTACATGGAACTTCTATACCACAGGTAGGTATGAAGTCCTGTGGTGAGTACATGCTCGTAGGATGTCGTTTCACTGTGCATATGATCATGGGGGTCATGAGTTCAAATCCAACCAACCCCACCTTCCTATATAGGGTTTTTTGGAAGCTTACTTTTAAAAACGATAAATTGAATGACAATACCAAGTTATTGTAAAATAAATAAAATAACAATAGAGCTTTCCAGTAAAGGCTCATTCACACTTGCTTGGGAGGGCCATAGTATTCAGTGTACTGGTTGCCATGGTAACTGCATATTGCTATAGTAAGAATTCCACGTACTGGTTGCCATAGTATTTGCATATCGCCATAATAAGAATTTTTATAGTTGTTGCCATAGTGACAGCAATATGTATAGCTACATAATCTGTGTCATTTCAAGAAAATAACTGGCACCAGGGTTGGTAGGGGAATTCAATTTAAATGGAACTTCTATACCAAACACAGGATGGAAGGGCTGTGGAGCAGTAAATAGTGTGTCCTTTTGCTGTGCACATGATCATGGGGGTCATAAGTCTGCGTCTGACCAAACCTACCTTCCTTTATTTATTTATTGTTTTTTTTTTTTAATTATAAGCTTACTTTTCCTTCTATTTTAAAGCCGTCTCCGGGCAAGAAGAAAGTTTTCCCATGCAGTGGGGCTGTGCCCATACAGCATGGGTTAACTGATCGATTTTGTCTAGGGAAGAGGAGAAAAGAGATTTACTTACCTATAAATTGAATCCACCCAGCAGTAGATCGGTCCATCACCCCACAATCCTGTGGTCTTGAATTGTGAACTGTTCCTGATGTCATCAAGCCCAGAGCAGGTAGTGGTGCCCGTCCATAGGGGTACCCAAGCGCCGCCCCCTCTATCACGCCACCCCCTATATGCTTAATGGATAGATTCATGTATAGCATAAATCTATCCATGGGTGCCACGGCCACCCCCTATTCAGGCGTCCAGCCCCTTTTAGGACACCGGGTGCCTGAATTACAGCGACGGGGGTGGTTTTTTTGAAGCACCTGATTAGAGCCATAGGAACTAATAGGCTTCAAAATAGGGTGGACTCGTGGCGCAGAGCATTGCGCCATGAGCCCACCCAGCTGTGTTAGAACAGGCGCTCTGTTAGGACAGGCACTCCTATTGGAGGCTAAGCAGGCTGAAAACCATGACGAAAGCACGGAGGAGCCACCGCCTGACCCACTGCCCGTCCTACAGCTCGCCACCATCACACGCTGCCTGACCCACCACCAAGCTGAGGTAAGTGATGGTCAGACAGCGAGCGGGGGGGGGGGTGCTGGGGTCACAGTGGCTGCATTTGATGGGCACAGTGGCTGCATTTGATGAGCAAAGTGGCTGCATTTGATGGCACAGTGGCTGCATTTGACGACCACAGTAGCTGCAATTGATTGATGGGCACAGTGGCTGCAATTAATGGCACAGTGGCTGCATTTGATAGGCACAGTGAGGCTGCAATTGATAGGGTTTTTTTTTTAGTATTTTTCACAATTTTTCAGTTTGTTTGGGCCCCCCCAAAAATTTTGAGCACCAGCTGCCACTGCACCAGGAACAGTCCACAGCTAAACCATGGTGGAGCGCTGTTTTCTAGTGGAACGAAGGATCGGGTAAGTATAAGCTTTCTCCTCACCCCTAGATAAAATGAGCAGTTGACCAATGCAGTGCAGGTACAGCCCCACTGCATTGGAAACAGGTTGTTTTTTTGCCTGTAGTTGGGCTGTAACTATTACCAACATGCTTGTTCTTTTCATACAAACCACCAACTTATGTATGATGCTAACTGTCTGCAGGACAGTGAAGTGATCACGGGGCTTCTCGTGTGCTGGAAATTTTATTTTTTAAATACAATGAATTGAATGGAAATTACACATTACTGTAAAATAAATCAATAATTAAATAAATAAATGAAAACAGTAAGGGTTTTAGTCACAATTGCACAGGAGAGCCATAACAATAAGTGGATGAGCCATGCTTTGTCCGCCCCACCTTTACCCAACACAGCGTCCTGGAGCCAGTTACACATGCTACAGCAAAAATTATACCACTGTTGCATTCAGCAGGCAGTACCGCCACAGAGCGTGACCCATTCAAAGGAATCCACCCCGCACCACCTGCAACCACATGCAATTGTTTTTTAAGGGTTAAAATGGTCAGTGACTAGGCCATATATAGTCTCCTATATGTCCTCTGAAATGCAATCCACTACTGACTGCATTTTAGAGAGGTGGCAAGGTCTGCCTCTAATGTAAACTAGCCCCAAGACACCACTTTTAATCATTTTAAGAATTGCAATGGACAGCCACCGACCCCTGACTTTCAGTGTACTGGACTGGAACACTGCAACTGAATATACTGTATCTACTCAGAGTTCAATGTTACTTTTAATAACAAACATCAAAACAGTTATAAAAAAAAATCTCCACAATTCAACTTTTGGCCTCTGAAGTCTGCAATCTGTGCTGTACAGTATCTCACAAAAGTGAGTACATCCCTCACATTTCTGAAAATATTTTCTTCTATCTTTTCATGTGACAACACTGAAGAAATGACACTTTGCTACAATGTAAAGTAGTGAGTGTACAGCTTGTATAACAGTGTAAATTTGCTGTCCCCTCAAAATAATTCAACACACAGCCATTAATGTCTAAACCGCTGGCAGCAAAAGTGAGTACACCCCTAAGTGAAAATGCCCAAATTGGGCCCAAAGTGTCAATATTTTGTGTGGCACTGACCACCATTATTTTCCAGCACTTCCACTCCAACATCACGAAGCTGGTGGATGTTAGAGACCTTGCACTCCTCCACCTTCCATTTGAGGATGCCCCACAGATGCTCAATAGGGTTTAGGTCTGGAGACATGCTTGGCCAGTCCATCATCTTTACCTTCAGCTGCTTCAGCAAGTCAGTGGTCGTCTTGGAGGTGTGTTTGGGGGTCATTATCGTGTTGGAATACTGCCCTGCAGCCCTGTCTCAGAAGGGATGGGATCATACTCTGCTTTGGCATGTCACAGTACATGTTTGTATTCATGGTTCCCTCAATGAACTGTAGCTCTCCAGTGCCGGCAGCACTCATCCCACCACCATGCTTGACTGTATACAAGACACACTTGTCTTTGTACTCCTCACCTGGTTGCCGCCGCACACGCTTAACACCATCTGAACCAAATAAGTTTATCTTGGTCTCATCAGACCACAAGACATGGTTCCAGCAATCCATGTCATTAGTCTGCTTGTCTTCAGCAAACTGTTTGCGGGCTTTCTTGTGCATCATCTTTAGAAGAGGCTTCCTTCTGGGACGACAGCCATGCAGACCAATTTGATGCAGTGTGCGGCGTATGGTCTGAGCACTGACAGGCTGACCCCCCCACCCCTTCAACCTCTGCAGCAATTCTGGCAGCACTCATATGTCTATTTCCCAAAGACAACCTCTGGATATGACGCTGAGCATGTGCACTCAACTTCTTTAGTCGACCATTACGAGGGCTGTTCTGAGTGGAACCTGTCCTGTTAAACCGCTGTATGGTCTTGGCCACCGTGCTGCAGCTTAGTTTCAGGGTCTTGGCAACCTTCGTATAGCCTAGGCCATCTTTATTAGAGCAACAATTCTTTTTTTCAGATCCTCAGAAAGTTCTTTGCCATGAGGTGCCATGTTGAACTTCCAGTGACCAGTATGAGAGAGTGAGAGCAATAACACCAAATTTAACACACCTGCTCCCCATTCACACCTGAGACCTTGTAACACTAACGAGTCATATGACCCCGGGGAGGAAAAATGGCTAATTGGGTCCAATTTGGACATTTTCACTTAGGGATGCACTCACTTTTGTTGCCAGCAGTTTAGACATTAATGGCTGTGTGTTGAGTTATTTTGAGGGGACAGCAAATTTACACTGTTATATAAGCTGTACACTCACTACTTTACATTATTGCAAAGTGTCATTTCTTCAGTGTTGTCACATGAAAAGATAGAATAAAATATTTACAAACGTGTGAGGGGTGTACTCACTTTTGTGAGATACTGTATATTACATAGTCCTGAGCTTTTCATTCTGATTGCTGCATTGTAAACGCAATGTTGTACAGCACATAGTCCTGACTGCTGCACCTAACACACCGCATAGTCCTGGCCACAGTATTGTATACACTGTACTTTATAATACATAGTCCTGACTGCTACACTTTATAGTCTACATTAGTCCAGATCGCAGCATAACATACACTAATTTCGTGAGTGTACAGCTTGTATAACAGTGTAAATTTGCTGTCCCCTCAAAATAACTCAACACACAGCCATTAATGTCTAAACCACTGGCAACAAAAGTGAGTACACCCCTAAGTGAGAATGTCCAAATTGGGCCCAAATAGCCATTTTCCCTCCCCGTTGTCATGTGACTCGTTAGTGTTACAAGGTCTCAGGTGTGAATGGGGAGCATGTGTTTTAAATTTGGTGTTATCGCTCTCATTCTCTCATGCTGGTCACTGGTTCAACATTGGCACATCATGGCAAATAACTCTCTGAGGGTCTGAAAAAAAGAATTGTTGCTCTACATAAAGATGGCCTAGGCTATAAGAAGATTGCCAAGACCCTGAAACTGATCTGCAGCATGGTGTCCAAGACATACAGTGGTTTAACAGGACAGGTTCCACTCAGAACAGGCCTCGGCATGGTCGACCAAAGAAGTTGAGTGCACGTGCTCCGTGTCATATCCAGAGGTTGTCTTTGGAAAATAGACATATGAGTGCTGCCAGCATTGCTGCAGAGGTTGAAAGGGTGGGGGGGGTCAGCCTGTCAGTGCTCAGACTATATGCCGCACACTGCATCAAATTGGTCTGCATGGCTGTTGTCCCAGAAGGAAGCCTCTTCTAAAGATGATGCACAAGAAATTCCGCAAACAGTTTGCTGAAGACAAGTAGACTAAGGACATGGATTACTGGAACCATGTCCTGTGGTCTGATGAGACCAAGAAAAAAGTATTTGGTTCAGATGTTGTCAAGCGTGTGTGGCGGCAACCAGCTGAGGAGTACAAAGAAAAGTGTGTCTTGTCTACAGTCAAACATGGTGGTGGGAGTGTCATGATCTGGGGTTGCATGAGTGCTGCCGGCACTGGGGAGCTACAGTTCATTGAGGGAACCATGAATGCCAACATGTACTGTGACATAATGAAGCAGAGCATCATCCTCTCCCTTTGGAGACTGGGCTGCAGGGCAGCATTCTGACCACAAACACACCTCCAAGACCACCACTGCATTGCTAAAGAAGCTGAGGGTAAAGGTGATGGACTGGCCTAGCATGTCTCCAGACCTAAACCTTATTGAGCATCTGTGAGGCATCCTAAAAACGGAAGGTGGAGGAGTGCAAGGTCTTTAACAACCACCAGCTTTGTGATGTCGTCATGGAGGAGTGGAAGAGGACTCCTGTGCCAACCTGTGCAGCTCTGGTGAACTCCATGCCCAAGAGGGTTAAGGCAGTGCTGGACAATAATGGGGGCCACACAAAATATTGACACTTTGCGCCCAATTTGGACATTTTCACTTAGGGGTGTACTTACTTTTGTTGCCAGCGGTTTAGACATTAATGGCTGTATGTTGAGTTATTTTTGAGGGGACAGCAAATTTACACTTATACAAGCTGTACACTCACTACTTTACATTGTAGCAAAGTGTCATTTCTTCAGTGTTGTCACATGAAAAGATATAATAAAATATTTACAAAAATATGAGGGGTGTACTCACTTTTGTGAGATACTGTAACTTCACGTAAAAAAATTATAAATGATTAAAGTCAGTGATAATTTTAAAATAAGGCACACATCTATATATGTTGTTCCAGCTTGAACCAGGGCAAGTATATCCTGGCATACCTGTGAGATTCCTGTGAAAGCTGCAAACCACTGTGGTAGGCACTGCCGTGCTAATTGGCTGCTGTGCTGAATTGTGTTTTCTGATTGCACGAGGTGGAGATTGTGAATTAACCACCCCAACTCCTTACTTCTTCCAATCAAAGAATGCTTTGCATTCATTGAAAAAAATGCGAAGTGTTCCCTGAATGGCACATGCTGAGCAAGAAACCTCCTGCGTTCACAATGAGGCAGGGCACCACTCAGCATGGGATGTGGAAGTTAGTGGTGATCACTAGTAACGGTGCATACTCCAGTGATTTCCCAGCATCCACATAGATCCCATAGGTATGGCACATGAATGCTTACAGCTGAACCATTGTAACTGTGTAAAAATAAATGACCACCAAACCTAAATTTCAGCTGTAATAAGCACCTGGGAGCATCTATAATGTTTGAGTGTTACTATCAGAATTAGTTATTATACTGTGCATCTGAGATACTGCCATACTTTACTGCTAGACATTGTAATTTGCATACCTCCCAACTTTTTTAGATGGGAAATGGGAACGAGGGACACTTATTAACAAAAGTATGTAGGTGTAGGACACACATGCTGCCACACCCCCTTAAATGAGAATTCTACAAAACCCACAAGTGTTTTTTTTACCACTATTACTCCTTTATATTGGCTTTTGAAATGTACAAATGCAGCTGTAGCAATAACTCACGGTGGAGCTGCTGGTTTAAAGCGGGCTGTTACCGTCACCTTTGTTACCTCAATTTCACCAGAACCGGGTCTATGGTCCCGTTGAGCTTAATATCAGACAGTGTAGGCACCAGAGACTTGAGTATCTTTTCCAATGCTTTAATAAAGAGTAACTGAAGGAAGTAGCAGGAAAGAGGTAGAAGGAGAGTTGCAGGGAAGTTCAAATACCTTTTCTTGATGTAGTATTAGGAATTGGAATCTTGTAGATGAATGTACTTTCCTTTTAGAGTTGAATCTTTGCCCGCCCGGATAGGTTTCTCTCACTAACCTAGCAACCAGTACGCAGCACAAACAAAAGTCTCTGCCACAGACTTGAATGAAATAGAAACCCGTACGATCCTCTGCCACAGGATGTAATGGTTTACGATGGATAGAAAACACAGCACTAGAACCTTTAAGCCGACCCGGCAGTACTATGCGGTAGGTTAACTTTAGGATGTGTCCTCCAACTGAGTCACTAGGCCCCTCTCCAGACCAGCACTCTGCATGATCCTTCCATGGCGGGTCCTCCCCTGGGATCTTCTCAGTTGTCCAGCTTCTTCCCGTAGGACAGACAGCACAGGACCATTCCTCTGCCGCTGTGGTAGGCCCCAGACAGGCTTCTGGGCCCACCCACACGCTGCAGCAACGTGGTCCTCCCGGTCGGAGGACCACGCTGTAGTACTCCTAACACATATCTGTCGGCCAGGAGGGCCAGCAGGTGGAACGAAAGACCCTAAAACATGGCGTCTATCCCATAAATACCCTCTCCCAGGATGCAACTCGAAGGACCACCTCCACCGAGTTATCTCTGGGACAGAAGAGCACTCATACGCTTTAACGTGTTGCCTTTCCAACACCGACCCATGGCGTCAACGACACCCACAGGCACAGTGTGAAACTACATGCAACACAGCCAAACTGGAACAGAGGCAAACCTGACTATGTATAAACAGATAACCCACTAAATTTACCTATAAGCGGTAGATTGAAAATCTGCCAGCGCTACACAGCAATTTAGAAATTGGATGAAAGGTTTAGCACTGGGAAACACTTTTTGAAAGATAACAATATGCATTTTATATACAACTATATAGACCAGACCAAAATGAGGGACAAATGAGGAGGAAAGATGGACTTTGTTCCAAATCAGGGACAGTCCCTCGAAATCAGGCACAGTTGGGAGCGATGGAATCTGTTATGGACATTGTATTATCTATAGATTTTCTTTGTTTGTTTCTACAGAGTGCAGAATGTGAATGATTTGTTGGCACCTATTGTGATTCCAGTTCAATTTTGAAAGCAACCTTTAAATCCCCGGACACTTTTGTGGTTGTCATGTGACACCATCACCTTGAGCTGTTATATTTTCCCAAGGTATACGATGTCACATGTTTGTATTCTATATTTATAGATGTATATGACAGTCCTGGTAACAACAGTAATTGTACTTTCTGCTGATCAGATGGAAGATTTCAAGTAGAACAATTTTCTGCACTGGAGAATATAATTCCTGAATTCCGCAAACAGGTGAGCTGACATTTACAACAAACATGAAATAGGTTTTAGCAAGGAATCATTCAGATACAAAAACAGATGCATATAGTTAGGAGTGTGAGGGTTTGGCAACAAATGGATAGGCACACAAATGTGAGTCCATTCACCAAAGCCTAGGTAAGAGCATCATGGCTCCATAAAGGATGCATAAACTGCTTCCACTGTGTAGGGTGCCGACCCGGTTCACAGCCGAGGAATGTCGGATGGTGGAGAGAGGTGCACAGGCAAGCACAGATCAACAAATAGGGAATAACATATGTTAATCCCATGAGTCAATTCACCACTATCTGTTTCAGGGTGTGTGTGAGAATTTGTTATCCAGGCTTGTTGGACAACAGTTGTAGGCTCTCCCCATCAAAGCTGTTGGTGCATATATGCCCTCCGACTGGAAACCACTAACTGAACTTGTTATCAGGCTTCTCTTATTATTGAACAAGACCGGGTTTTCATGATGGGTTCACAATCAGGTGTTTCTATAGCCTGTGAACTGGCCTTAGCAGGATGATCTTTGCTTTGCTATATATACAGTATCTCACAAAAGCGAGTACATCCCTCACATTTTTGTAAATATTTTATTATATATCTATTAGCAAACAGCTCAGGTGCTGTTTCTCTGGCTTAGTAGATTGCACGGCCACACATGCTCCGCTGCTGCTAGTGTCTTTACCCCGCCAAGACATGTCTCCGCCGGAGTTAGTGCCACTGATCGATTGTGCAGAGGTCAGGGATTTCAGCAAGCGAGCAGGAGATCAGGATAAAAGTGCGGAGAGAGCACCATAAGTGTCCTACTCCATGAGCTGCAAGCCACGCCACCCTGGGTTTTCATGATAATTTTAAGGAAATGGACCATCCAGCCAACTCTATCCAGCCTCTGTACACAGACTTTCTCTATTCAGTGTGACATACTTGGACCATTAGTAGTACACGGCCGCTATCTAAAATGTCCTGTTTTAAAGACATCCATAGCTCCATAGCTTTTTAAGCCAAGTGCAAACCCCAGTTTTTAGTGGTGGCCAGGGAGCCCACCTTCACTCTTGTTGGCCACACTTCTGAGCTAAAAACAGACAGGATCCACATACAGCCCATGTCCACCTCCTCTGGAGCCTTTTTAAATGCCACAACCTAGGTGCAGGTACCCCACATCCCAGACCAAGTCATCTGTTACAAGGGGAGCAGCTAATACAGGAACACCTGCCAAGTGCTGTTTGAGTTGGGGTTACCCATACTAAAGCACTTAGCAAATATATCTGCTTGTATAAAGAGTACAGCAGAGAAATACTGCGGAAGGCAACCTCCAAGAAGCATCTGTAATCTGCGTAAAGAGGTCTGAAAGGTCACAAAATTTCCAAGTATTATTACAATGCCAAGTATTATTACAATTTCTTCAAAAGAAAAATAAACTTCTGGGTAATGCCTGCAGAGGGATCTGCTGCCCTCTACTGTTAGCCGCTTATATTCCAGTGTTATTTATAGTTTAGTATTAGCACTTCCTGTTTCTTAGAGGCTTTATAAGAAACCCCAGAAGGAGAAAGTAGAGAGAGGTGCTAACGCCACATATTCACATACAGGAGCTGCATTACTACATATTGTATTTATTCCAGACCAATAAAGAGACTATTAGGTAATTGTTCCTGTGTTCTGGCTGTTTAACTGTTGCAGCCCATAACTTCTTGATTTGAATCCTAGTGACAGACAGGTCTCTGTCCTATTGTTATTATCTCACATGCACAGTGCCAGATAGCTAGGTTTGGGCTACTGTATGTATGTAGAGGTTACCTTCCAGTATATTACCAGGTGAACCTGTTTATTGCAATGCAGTTTTTTATGCAGCTCTCCTGTTATTTTAGTTAACCCTGTCCCTACTGGTCTGGGGTTCTATATTTATTTTTAGTTTAGGGCTCGATAACCAGCATAAGCTTGTATGTCAAATAAAAAACTATTAGGGAGGGACTAAAGCACAGAGTAGACAGGCTGAATTTAAGTTCTAGTGCCATACCACAGTTTCTGCAATTTGATATTCTGAATTCCAGGCTGGTTGGACAACAGTTGGAGGATCTTCCCATCAAAGCTGTTGGTGCATGTATGCCCTAACTGAGCTTGTTATCAGGCTTCTCTTATTATTGCACATGAGCGGTAAATAGCAGAAACTTTTGCTATCTGAATTACAAGAACAGGCTGTGCAATGAGAAGCCATTAAAATAATGGAGAGTGCATCTGCCAGATAAGAGTAAAGTGCCTTCTCTGGTCAGTGTCTGGAGCCTCTGCCAATATCTCCTGCAGAGCAAACTTTAATGTTGGCCTCACTCACACTGGCATTCCTGCATTTAGCTTTTCTAAATGCAGGAGAATTGTGTATATACAGTGTGTATATATGTATATATATATATATATATATATATATATATATATATATATATACGGTATCTCACAAAAGCGAGTACATAACTCACATTTTTGTAAATTATATATCTTTTCATGTGACAACACTGAGGAAATTACACTTTGCTACAATGTGAGTGAGTGGCAAAGTGTACCAGGCTACCAGTGAGTGTACAGCTTGTATAACAGTGTAAATTTGCTGTCCCCTCAAAATAACTCAACACACAGCCATTACTGTCTAAACCGCTGGAAACAAAAGTGAGTACACCCCTAAGTGAGAATGTCCAAATTGGGCCCAAGTGTCAATATTTTGTGTGGCCACCATTATTTTCCAGCACTACCTATCACAGTTTCGAAGGCCATAAAATGCCAAGATAGCACAAAACCCCCCAAATGACCCCATTTTAGAAATAGACACCCCAAGCTATTTGCTGATAGGCATGTTGAGTCCATGGAATATTTTATATTTTGCCACAAGTTGCGGGAAAGTTAAAATGTTCCTTTTTTGTTTTGCACAAAGTTGTTACTAAATGATATATTGCTTAAACATGCCATGGGTATATGTGGAATTACACCCCAAAATACATTCTGCTGCTTCTCCTGAGTACGGGGATACCATATGTGTGAGACTTTTTGGGAGCCTAGCCGTATACAGGACACCGAAAACCAAGCACCGCCTTCAGGCTTTCTAAGGTCGTAAAATGGTGATTTCACTTCCTCACTACCTATCACAGTTTTGGAGGTCATGAAAGGTCAAGATAGCACAAATCACCATTTCTTGCCCTTAGAAAGCATGAAGGCGGTGATTGGTTTTTGGGGTCCTGTGCACGGCTAGGCTCTCAAAAAGTCTCACACATGTGGTATCCCCGTACTCAGGAAAATCAGCAGAATGTATTTTGGGGTGTAATTCCCCATACGCCCATGGCATGTTTTATCAATATATCATTTATTGACAACTTTGTGCAAAAAATAAAAACGTTTGTCATATTCCCGAAACTTGTGGCAAAATATAAAATATTCCATGGACTCAACAGTCAGCAAATAGCTTGGAGTGTCTACTTTCCAAAAAGGGGTCATTTGGGGGGTTTTGAACTGTCCTGGCATTTTATGCACAACATTTAGAAGCTTATGTCACACATCACCCACTCTAACCAACTTTTTTTTTGCTAGAAAATTACTTTGAACCCCCAAACATTATATATTTTTTTAAAGCAAAGGCCCTACAGATTAAAATGATGGGTGTTGCAACTTTTTTTTTCTCACAGTATTTGGGCAGCGATTTTTCAAACTAATTTTTTTAGAAAAAAAAAGAACACTTTTTAAAAATTTTAATGCATTAAAACACACTATATTGCCCAAATGTTTGATTAAATAAAAAAGATGATCTTATGCCGAGTACATGGATACCAAACACGACATGCTTTAAAATTGTGCACAAACGCACAGAAGCGACAAACTACATACATTTTAAAAAACCTTTAAAAACCTTTACAGGTTACCACTTTAGATTTACAGAGGAGGTCTACTGCTAAAATTACTGCCCTCAATCTGACCTTCGTGGTGATACCTCACATGCACGGTGCAATTGCTGTTTACATATGACACCAGACTGCCGCTTGCGTTCGCCTTTTTGCGTGAGCACGGGGGATTGGGGTGCTTTTTATTATTATTATTTATTTCGCTTTTTTGTTTTATTTTTAAACTGTTCCTTTCATTTTTATTTTTTTTTATCATTCTTATTGTTATCTCAGGGAATGTAAATATCCCCTATGATAGCATAGGTTTTGACAGGTACTCTTTTTAAAAAAAAATTGGGGTCTATTAGACCCTAGATCTCTCCTCTGCCCTCAAATCATCTGACCACACCAAGATCGGTGTGATTAAATGCTTTCCCAATGGCACTGTTTATATCTGGCGAAACCTAAGTCATGAAATGCTCGTAGCCTCCGGTTTCTTAGGCCATAGAGATGATTGGAGCCATTCTGGTCTCCGATCAGCTGTATGGTCAGCTGGCAGAACCACTGGCTGCATTCTCGGGTTTCCTGTTGGGACAGGAGAGCCCGAGAAAACCATGGAAGATGGTGGGAGGGGGGCATTCCCTCCCACTGCTTGTAAAAGCAATCTAGAGGCCAATTAGACGCTAGGATTGCTTTTACATGAAAGCCGACCGTTGGCTAAAAAGAATGATACCAAGATGATACCAAAACCTGCAGGCATCATTCTGGTATAACCACTCAAAGTCCAGCAACATACCAGTACGTTGCTGGTCCTTGTTGGGCATATATTGTAATGTCCTTTTTTTCATGCAGCCTGTGGGCTGCATGAAAAAAAGAGATTGATCGGTGGGTATGCCCACCATTAGAGTACCACCCTTCATCCACCCACTTCTAATGATGGGCATACATGCACCATATTTTTTTTAACTGTGGTGGTGAAATCACCTCCTACAGCGATGGAGTCGCTGATTTACGTATCGTGGGAGCAAACGCTGTTGCTGTCAAGATAAATAAATCAGTGCTGCAGCTAAATGGCGCACCTGCTAAGCAAATGATGGTTAACAATAAAACAAAGTAACATTACAGTATAACAGTAATGCCCCGTACACACGGTCGGACATTGATCGGACATTCCGACAACAAAATCCTAGGATTTTTTCCGACGGATGTTGGCTCAAACTTGTCTTGCATACACACGGTCACACAAAGTTGTCGGAAAATCCGATCATTCTTAACGCGGTGACGTAAAACACGTACGTCGGGACTATAAATGGGGCAGTAGTCAATAGCTTTCATCTCTTTATTTATTCTGAGCATGCATGGCACTTTGTGCGTCGGATTTGTGTACACAGGATCGGAAATTCCGACAACGGATTTTGATGTCGGAAAATTTTATAGCCTGATCTCAAACTTTGTGTGTCAGAAAATCCGATGGAAAATGTGTGATGGAGCCTACACACAGTCGGAATTTCCGACAACAAGGTCCTATCACACATTTTCCGTCGGAAAATCCGACCGTGTGTACGGGGCATTAAACTTACCATACCTTCAAAGCAAATACAATAAAACATAGTAAAAATAAAACATTACAGTTCAAAAATACAGTAACAAAAGAGAGAGAACAATAGATATAGAACAATAGAGAGCGAACAATTGAGCAGACAATAGAGAGCGAACGTAAGAGAGAACAATAGAGAGAAGAGAAATAAAACCACAACTATTTTTGGCTTTTTTATTTCTTTTTGTGTGTTTTTTATTTTTTTCCCCCATTTTTTATAAACTGTATACGTTCCAGATTAGGGTCTCTCAAAATGTGATGGCCATCTCATCTTTCGAGACCCTGTGTTAGTGTGCCTAGGACTATGCAATGCTATACCCTATGCTAATACTCCACTAGTGTGTGGTAGCGTTCGAAACAGTCACCAATGCAAAGACCAGGTAGGTCAGGACAGGAGGGACAATAAAGGCGGGTGTCAAGCCTATATCCGCGCTTTCTACAGACACAACATCTTCTTTGGGGATTTCTTTGGGTAGGGGTACCAGGGAGGACATGCGGAAAATGCCTCCCATGCAGCCGGCTCACTGCATTTGGATTGGGAAGTTGGGCCACAGCACCGTCTGGAAACAGAAGGGCTGTGATGATCTCTTCCTGGAATTTAAGGAAGGAGCCAGTTCATCCTGAAGCTTTGTATAGCACATAAGCATTCAGCAGAGCCAATTAGAATAAGTATACAGACAATTTTTTATACCAGCTTCCGGCCTTACGGGCAATTAGGTACGGCGCCAACAACTGGACGTTGAGGTCCACCCCTCCCATATTAAGGTTATTTTCGTGGACACAGAGGGGTTTCTCCACAACACCAGTCGCTGTAGGAATTTGGACCGTCGTGTCTGCATGAAGGGAGGACAGAAAGGAAACATTCTTATTATCCCCCCACTTCACAGCAAGCAAATTATTACACTTCAAGCTCTCTCCCCCAGCCTAAGATGGGAATCTACAAGCTGCAGGGGTAAGCCCCGGCGATTAGATCGCACGGTGCCACATGTGCCAATTCCATGATCAAACAAGTTACTAAAAAGTGGCACGCTCATGTAATAATTGTCCACATATAAGTGGTACCCCTTTCCGAATAAGGGTGACACCAAGTCCCACACAATCTTACCAGCGCTCCCTATGTAGTCTGGGCGGTTCTCTGGCTCTACGTAACTATCTCTTCCCGGGTGAACCATTAAACTATATTATAGCCTGTGGCCCTGTCACAGAGCTTATACATCTTGACCCCATATCTGGCACGCTTGCTGGGAAGATACTGTTTGAATGACAAGCGGCCAGAAAACTTAATCAGGGACTCATCAATTCAGACAACTTGATCGGGAGTAAACAAGGCTGCAAACTGCTGGTTGAAGTGGTTTACAAGGCGAATTTTGTAGAGCCGATCGTATTCAGGGTCACCCGAGAACGACAGAGTTCATTGTCAATGAAATGCATGAACCGCAAGGTCTGCTCATATCGTGTCCTGGTCATGAAGGCAGATAACGCGGACATATGGTAAATTGGGTCAGTGGACCAATATGCAACTAACTCAACCAATACGCAACTCACTCGTTTTGGTTATGCCCATGAGGAGGGATAGGCCCGGAAAGGTCTTAAATTCAGAAACCGTAATAGGTTTCTAATCTCTGGCAAGGGTCAACTGGGGATTAGCGGCGATGAATTGACCAGCATATAAATTGCTTTGGTCCACAATAGATCTATAGAGATCTTCGGTGAAAAACAGCAAATAAAAATCAAGTGACGTAAAATCAACTGTTTCCAACTGAATTCTGGGTTGGCCAGTGAATGGGGAAAGTACGGGTGCTGCAGAAGTGGTGGGCTCCCAATTTGGATTGGCAAATGCAGCAGGAAGGGCACTATGGGCTCGACTGGCCTGTCTTTGTCTTCTTGGTGGCTGCGGGACTCTACTCGTGCTAACCACCTCACCAGCTTGAACTGCACTTATGGGACTCGCCACGTCACGTGTTACTGCAGTGCAGGATGTACGACCAGGATGTACTAGGCCACTGGTGCTTGCCAGTTCACCAGAAAGATGAGTGGCACTAGTACTGGCTCTCTGCTCCATACGAAAGCCCAGCGGTTCTTGCACCTCAACGACGGCAGAAGAACGGGGTCGGGTACGCCTGACCTTGGCAGAGACCACTACTCCATCGTCAGAGCTATCTGTCAGGGTGCCGCTGCTGTCTACGGGTTCGTATTCTGAGCCTGAATCTGACAGATGGGTCTTCACTATCTGTCATGCTCAGAAACGTGTAGGCCTCTTCACTAGTGTACCTTCAATCTGACATTTTAAACTCTAAATTTACTGGTACACTAGTGAGACTCAGAGGAAAAAGAGCTCCTGACTGTCAGTGACTGATTCAAACGCTACCAAACCGTTTGCAGGGATCAGGCCTGACCCTTCGAACGCTGCAGTTATGTGTGTTGTGTTTTTGTAAGTGACAGTGATTGATTGATACTGCACTAGAGTGGGCTGGGCGGAGGGGCTAAACGCAGGTGCTAGCAGGTATCTGGGCTGATCCCACTAACGCTGCGTTTTTGGGAATCCTAAACTGCTGGGGACGCTAATATAGTTCTGATCAGATATTGATCTGTTCAGACACTATACTTCTAAGGGAGGTTTATGGTGCGTGCGTGGGTGTTAGCGCCTAACCTGACGCTGCCTGGGGCGATGCAGACCCTGACTGATGCTAAAACCTAACTAATGTCACCCGCCGGGTGATCAGGGGGTTAAACCATTATTTGGTAATATACGGCGAGTGCCCTGACGCTATAAAAAAATATCTAACTAACCAGCGTCACCCGTGACACTAAAAGGGTGATCACTGGTGACAGGGGGTGATCAAGGGGTTGAACCTTTATTAAGGGGGGTCCCTAGACCTATCTGGGCCTACTACTAATTACCCTAACACTAATTAGTGTCACTAATGTCACCAGTACAGTGATGAAAGAAAAATTTGAACACTGCACTGGGTGACACAGTGACAGGTGGTGAAGGGGTTAACTGGGGGGGGGGCGATCGGGGGTGAAATATGTGCCTATGTGTACTGATGTTAGTGTAGTGTTGGTTCAACTCACGGTTAGATGTTATCTCTCCTCTCTCTGGAATGAAAAGGATTCCACGAGGAGAGATTACATCACTTCCCCTGTCTGTGTTTACACTTACACAGGCAGGGGATGATTTCATTTGTCAGGACCGATCAGCAGGTCTAGGCCAGAAACCTTTAGCCTGGGCCTGGAGACTGATCGGTTCCCCAGTGAATCCGATCGTCGCGGCCGCCATAACATAACGCCAATTTGCCCACCCGTGCCATTCTGCCGCAGTAAAACTGCGGTGGCTGGTCAGGAAGTGGTTAAAAAGGCGAGACTCCTCCCAGAAATACAGGCGGGCCTGCGTCCCGCCTTCCTACATGCCGAAGCATGGGGGCAATGTTAGGAGTAATTCGCTCCTCCACCCCTGCTTCGGTATATATGCTCTTTTTTTTAACTGTGGTAGTGCAATCACCTCCTTCAGCGCTGGAGTCGCTGATTTACATATCAGGAGAGCAAACGCTGTTGCTGTCAAGATACATGAATCAGTACTGCAGCTGAATGGCGCACCTGAAAAGAAAATAATGGTTAACAATAAAACACAGTAAACAGTAAAGTATAAAAGAATTACATACCTGAAAAGCAAACATGATAAAACATATAAAACATTGCAGTTAAGCATAAAATACAGTAAAATAGAGAGAGAGAACAATAGAGAGAGAAGAACAAGAAAATGACAACGATTTTTGGCTTTCATATGTTTGATATATATATATATTTTTTTACACTTTTATTTGTAACTGTAATGCCGCGTACACACGGTCAGATGTTCCGATGGAAAATGTTCAATGGGAGCTTTTTGTTGGAAATTTAGACCGTGTGTAGGCTCCATCGGACATTTTCCACCGGAATTTCCGACACACAAAATTTGAGATCTGGATCTCAGATTTTCAAACAAAATCCTTTCTCGTAAATTCCAATTGTGTGTACACAATTCCGACACACAAAGTTCCACGCATGCTCGGAATCAAGCAGAAGAGTCGCACTGGCTATTGACCTTAATTCTTCTCAGCTCGTCGTACGTGTTGTACGTCACCGTGTTTTAGACATTTGGAATTTCCAACAAGATTTGTGTGACCGTGTGTATGAAAGACAAGTTTGAGCCAACATCTGTCGTAAAAAATCCATGGATTTTGTTGTCGGAATGTCCGATCGTGTGTACGGGGCATAAAGGTTCCAGTTTCAGGTCTCTCAAAATGCGATGGCATCTTTGGAGACCCTGTGAAAGTGTGACCTAGGACTGTGCCATGCTGTACCCTACGCTAATACTCCACTAGTGTTTGGTAAGCCCCATACACACTATAAGATTTTCTGCTGATTTTTGTCTTCAGATTTACCAAAACCATATAATATGAGGTCAAACCTTAAGAGTTTTAATTTGTATGCAATCAGGCAGGCCCTTGCACTACATGGTTTTGGTAAATCTGAAGACAAAAATCAGCAGAAAATCTGATAGTGTGTATGGGGCTTTAGAGACGGAAACAGTCACCGTTGGTTAGGACAGGAGGGCCAATAATAGCAAGTGTCACGCCTATATCCACGCTTGCTACAGACACGACATCTTATTCGGGGTGCTCGTTGGGTAGGGGTACCAGGGAGGACATACGGAAAATGCCTCTCATGTAGCCAGTTAGTTGGTTAGTTTCACTGTCAGTCTTTTATAGCGTCAGGGTACCCCCCTATCTAACCTAATAAAGGTTTTAACCCCCTGATCGCCCCCCTAGTTACATCCACCCCGCCACCAGTGATCGCTGTCACGGGCGATGCTAATTAGTTTTTTTATAGCGTCATATGTAAAGTGTATATTTTTTTATAAACAAGACTAAACATACATACTATCTTCTCATATCACTATCTTATCTATGTTTACAATAATATATATATATATATATATATATATATATATATATATATATATATATATATATATATGTTTTTCTTTTGCAAACAGAAGTGAGGGGAAAGGGAGAGGTTCAGGAGATAACAGAGGAGGTGACAAGAAATCAGAAACACACAGCAAGCCTGGGTTCACACATATGCGAACACAGACATTGCATGTGATTCGCACCCGCACTGTGGGGCCAATCACATGTGATGTCTGTGGAATGCGAGTTCAGCCATAGAGTTTGTATGGCTGAACTCGCATTGGATTCGCACAGAAAAAGTGCAGGGACTTTTTCTCGCCCTGGACTCTGTGAACCAGTCTGGGGGTGTCATTAATATTATATTGACACCCACAGCGGTTCGCAGAGGGCAGTATGAACTGCCTCGGGGAGAGATGCGATGCAGGAGCTGGTGCTGGAATTGCGCTGCTTCCCGCATCGCTATAGTGTGAACCTAGGCTTAGGCCCCATACACACTATTAGATTTTCTGCAGATATATAATATGGTTTTGGTAAATCTGAAGACAAAAATCTGCAGAAAATCTAATAGTATATATGAGGCCTAAGAAACAATTTTATGAGAAATAATTTACAAGCACGTTGACTATAATATCTATCTTAGCTATAAAATCTATACAAGAACAAAAAATATACCTACTATCTTATCTATGTTTACAATTTTTATTTTTTTCAAACAAACAGAAGTGAGGGGAAAGGGAGAGGTTGAGGAGTTAACAGAGGATGTGACAAGGAAATTATTTAATTAAAAATAAATTACATAGACATGGAATAGTGGATCTGTATGGATTATTAAAAAAATTATATATTATTTAGTGTCATGAAAGACACTAAATTGTTAGATGGTAAAGAAGTGATGCTAAACTCTGGAATAAAAAAATATCCAATTCAGGTATGTGTTCTTAACCCCAAAAAAGTGTTTTTTTACTGGTTTCAGACTCCTCCAAATCTCCATATTTTTTTGTGATCCGACTTCCAGCTATGGGCTGTAGGCTATGGGCAGTGTACATAGAGCATTGTACATAACTGCAACAAACGTGCACTGCTTGTTCCAAACAAACAGAAATGAAGAGGAATATGAGAGGTGTGGGAGCTCATGGAGGATGTTACAGTACAAGGAAGCAGAAAAATAAAGAAAGAAATGAATTAATGAAAATAGATAACAGGTCCCTTAAAAAAAAGGGAGTGTGTATTGATTTTTACTGAAAAATAAAAGGTCATTGTTTAGTGTTGCAAAAAAAAGGGGGGGGCCTCCTCCACCTCTTATAGCCGGCCAATCACTCTCCTTTTTTGTAAGATGTTTATGTATGAAGTGACACTAAACTATGGTTTTAAAAAAAAAAATGTGTTTTGCTGTTTATATTTTGAGTTTGTTTCTACATTTTGTAGCCTGGTCTGGAGTGTTCACCTAAAGAGTAGTGGTTCTATCAGGACTAGTTTTCGGCGGTAATGGTCTGGGAGCCTCCACCTGCGAACTAGAGGCTGCGTCAGGATGAGGGGACTCCTATTTGGTGGTAATTGTCTGGGAGCCTCCACCCGAGAACTAGAGGCTGAGTCAGGGTGAAGGGACTGCTTTTCGGTGGTAATTGTCTGGGAGCCTACACCCGCGAGCTAGAGGCTGCATCAGGATGAAGGGACTCCATTTCGGTGGTACTGGCCTGTTGCCCTGTCACAGAGCTTATACATCTTGACCCCATATCTGGCACACTTGCTGGGGAGATACTGTCTGAAAAACAAGCAACCAGAAAACATAATCAGGGATTCGTCAATGCACACAACTTCATTGGGAGTAAACAAGGATGCAAACTGTTGGTTGAAGTGGTTTACGAGGGGCTGAATTTTGTGGAGTCGATCAAATTCAGGGTCACCAGATGACAGAGTTCATTGTCATAAAAATGCATGAATCGCAAGATCTGCTCGTATCGTGCCCTGGTCATGGAAGCAGAGAATACGGGCATATGGTGAATTGGGTCAGTGGACCAATATGACCGCAACCCTGGGATAGGCCCAGAAAGGTCTTAAATTCAGAAACCGTAATAGGTTTCCAATCTCTGGGAAGGGTGAACTGGGGAATTAGCGGCGATGAATTGACCAGCATACAAATTGCTTTGGTCCACAATAAATCTATAGAGATCTTCCGTGAAAAAACAGCGAATAAAAATCAAGTGACGTAAAATCAACTGTTTCCACCTGAATTCCGGGTTGGCCAGTGAATGAGGGAAGTACAGGCGCTGCAGAAGTGGTGGGCTCCCAATTAGGATTGGCATATGCAGCGGGAAGGGCACTATGGGCTCTCCAGGCCTGTCATTGTCTTTATGGCGGCTGTGGGGCACTACTTGTGCTAGCCACCGCACCAGCTTGAACTGCACTTATGGGACTCGCCGCATCACCACGTGATACTGCAGGGCTGGTTTTTGGGAACACCTAAACTACTGACGATGCTTATTAGTTCTGATCAAATCAAAGATACTGATCCGTTCAGACACTATACTAGTAAGGGAGGCGTATGGTGTGTGCATGGGTGTTAGCAGAGGGTCAAAGCTTTATTAAGTACGGCGGGTACCCTAACGCTATAAAAAGCTAACTAACCAGCGTCACCCATGACACTAATGTGGTGATCACGGGGTGAAAGGGTTAACTAGGGGCAATCAGGGGGTTAAAACCTTTATTAGGTAATATATGGGGGTACCCTGAAGCTATAAAAGACTGACGGTGAAACTAACCAACTAACTGGCTAACTAGCGTCACCCATGACACTAATACGGCGATCAGAAAATAGATCTGTACACTATATTAGTGACACTGGTGACAGGGGGTGAAAGGGTTAACTGAGGGGGCGATCAAGAGATTAAACCTTTATTGGGGGGTACCCTATGCTGATAAGTGTCACAAATGACACCAGTGCAGTGATCAGTAAAAAATCTGAAAACTGCACTTGGTGACACAGTAACAGGGAGTGAAGGGGTTACCTGGGGGTGGCGATTGGGGCTGAAAAGTATGCCTATGTGTATACTGTGTCAGTGTAGTGTTGGTGCAACTCACATTTAGATGTCCTCTCTCCTCTTACTGGAACCGAAAAAGATTCCACGAGGGGATATGACATCACTTCCCCTGCCTGTACATTACACAGGCAGGGGAATCATTTCATTCGCCAGAACCGATCAGCTAGTCTAGACCAGAAATTATTCTGGCCTGAACCTGAAGACTGATCGGTTTTGCAACAAATAATATTGGCGCGTGCCCCTAACCAGGGGCACGAGGGACATACAGGTACGCCCATTTGCGCAGCGGTGCCACTCTGCCGACGTATATCGGCGTGCTGGTCGGCAAGTGGTTAAAAAAATTCCCAATTCAGGTATGTGTTCTTAACCCCAAAAAGTGATTTTTACTGCTTTCAGACTCCTCCAAATCTCCATATTTTTTTTTGTGATGCGACTTCCTGCTGTGGGCTGTAGGCTATGGGCAGTGTACATAACTGCAACGAACGTGCACTGCTTGTTCCAAACAAACAGAAATGAAGGGGAATATGAGAGGTGTGGGAGCTCATGGAGGATGTTACAGTACAAGAAAGCAGAAAAATAAAGTAAGAAATGAATGAATGAAAATAGATAACAGGTCCCTTAAAAAAGGGGGAGTGTGTATTGATTGTTACTAAAAAATAAGGTCATTGTTTAGTGTTGCAACAAAAAAAAAAATCCGGCCTCCTCCACCCCTTTTAGCCGGCCAATGCCTCTCTTTTTTGGTGGTAATGGTCTGGGAGCCTTCACCTGAGAGCTAGAGGCTGGGTCAGAATGAAGGGACTCCTTTTCAGTGGTAATGGTCTGGGAGCCTCCACCCGCGAGCTTGAAGGAGCGTCAGGGTAAAGGGACTCCATTTTGGTGGTAATGGTCTGGGAGCCTCCACCCACGAGCTAGAGGCTGCATCAGGGTGAAAGGACTCCTTTTTGGCGGTAATTGTCTGGCAGCCTCCACCAGCGAGCTAGAGGCTGCATCAGGGAGAAGGGACTCTTGTTCGGTGGTAATTGTCTAGGAGCCTCCACCCGTGATCTAGAGGCCGCATCAGGGTGAAGGGACTCCTTTTCGGTGGTAATTGTCTTGGAGACTCCACCCACGAGCTAGAGGCCGTGTCAGGGTGAAGGGACTCCTTTTCAGTGGTAATGGTCTGGGAGCCTCCACCCACGAGCTAGAGGCTGCATCAGGGTGAAGGGAGTCCTTTTCGGTGCTAATGGCCCGGGAGCCTCAACCCGCAAGCTAGAGGCAGCGTCAGGGTGAAAGGACTCCTTTTTGTTGGTAAAGGTCTAGGTGCCTCCAGTAAGAAATGAATAAATGAAAATAGATAACAGGCCCATTAAAAAAGGGGGAGTGTGTATTGATGCTTACTGAAAAATAAGGTAATTTTTTAGTATTGCAACAAAAAAAAAAACACCTGCCTCCTCCACCCTTTATAGCCGGCCAATGCCTCTCATTTTTCGGTGGTAATGGTCTGGGAGCCTTCACCTGAGAGAGCTAGAGGCTGGGTCAGAATGAAGGGACTCCTTTTTGGTGGTAATTTGTCTGGGAGCATCCACCCGCCAGCTAGAGGCCGCGTCAGGGTGAAGGGACTCCTTTTCTGTGGTAATTGTCTGCGAGCCTCCACCCGCGAGCTAGAGGTTGCGTCAGGGAGAAGGGACTCCTTTTCGGTGGTAATTGTCTGGGAGCCTCCACCAACCAGCTACAGGCCGCGTCAGGGTGAAGGGACTCCTTTTCAGTGGTAATTGTCTGGGAGCCTCCACCCGTGATCTAGAGGCCGCGTCTGGGTGAAGGGACTCCTTTTCAGCGGTAATTGTCTGGGAGCCTCCACCCGAGATCTAGAGACCTCGTCAGGGTGAAGGGACTCCTTTTCGGTGGTAATTGTCTGGGAGCCTCCACCGAGCTAGAGGCCTCGTCAGGGTGAAGGGACTCCTTTTCGGTGGTATTTGTCTGGGAGCCTCCACCCGCGATCTAGAGGCCACGTCAGGGTGAAGAGACTCCTTTTCGATGGTAATTGTCTGGGAGCCTCCACCCGCGATCTAGAGGCCGCGTCAGGGTGAAGGGGCTCCTTTTTGGTGGTATTTGTCTGGGAGCCTCCACCTGAGATCTAGAGACCTCGTAAAGGTGAAGGGACTCCTTTTCGGTGTTAATTGTCTGGGAGCCTCCACCCGCGATCTAGAGGCCGTGCCAGGGTGAAGGGACTCCTTTTCAGTGGTAATTGTCTGGGAGCCTCCATCCGCGAGCTAGAGGCTGCATCAGGGTGAAGGGACTCTTGTTCGGTGGTAATTGTCTAGGAGCCTTCATCCGTGATCTAGAGGCCGCATCAGGGTGAAGGGACTCCTTTTCGGTGGTTATTGTCTGGGAGCCTCCACCCGAGATCTAGAGGCCTCGTCAGAGTGAAGAGACTCCTTTTCGGTGGTAATTGTCTGGGAGCCTCCACCCTCGAGTTAGAGGCTGCGTCAGGGTGAAGGGACTCCTTTTCAGGGTTAATTGTCTGGGAGCTTCCACCCGCGATCTAGAGGCCACGTCAGGGTGAAGGGAATCCTTTTCGGTGGTATTTGTCTGGGAGCCTCCACCCGAGATCTAGAGATCTCGTCAGGGTGAAGGGACTCCTTTTCGGTGGTATTTGTCTGGGAGCCTCCACCCGCGATCTAGAGGCCGCGTCAGGGTGAAGGGACTCCTTTTCGGTGGTATTTGTCTGGGAGCCTCCACCCGCGATCTAGAGGCCACGTCAGGGTGAAGGGACTTCTTTCAGTGGTATTTGTCTGGGAGCCTCCACCCGAGATCTAGATGCCTCGTCTGGGTGAAGGGGCTCCTTTTCGGTCGTATTTGTCTGGGAGCCTCCACCCGCTATCTAGAGGTTGCATCAGGGTGAAGGGACTCCTTTTCGGTGGTATTTGTCTGGGAGCCTCCACCCGAGATCTAGAGGCCTCGTAAGGGTGAAGGGACTCCTTTTCGGTGGTAATTGTCTGGGAGCCTTCATCCGCGATCTAGAGGCCGTGTCAGGGTGAAGGGACTCCTTTTCGGAGGTAATTGTCTGGGAGCCTCCACCCAAGATCTGGAGGCCTCGTCAGGGTGAAGGGACTCCTTTTCAGGGGTAATTGTCTGGGAGCTTCCACCCGCGATCTAGAGGCCACGTCAGGGTGAAGGGAATCCTTTTTGGTGGTATTTGTCTGGGAGCCTCCACCCAAGATCTAGAGGCCTCGTCAGGGTGAAGGGACTCCTTTTTGGTGGTATTTGGGAGCCTCCACCCGCGATCTAGAGGCCGCGTCAGGGTGAAGGGACTCCTTTTCGGTGGTATTTGTCTAGGAGCCTCCCCCCAAGATCTAAAGGGCTCATCAGGGTGAAGGGACTCCTTTTCGGTGGTATTTGTCTGGGAGCCTCCACCCGCGATCTAGAGGCCGCGTCAGGGTGAAGGGACTCCTTTTCGGTGGTATTTGTCTGGGAGCCTCCACCCACGATCTAGAGGCCGCGTCAGGGTGAAGGGGCTCCTTTTTGGTGGTATTTGTCTGGGAGCCTCCACCCGCGATCTAGAGGCCGCGTCAGGGTGAATGGACTCCTTTTCGGTGTTATTTGTCTGGGAGCCTCCACCCGCTATCTAGAGGTTGCATCAGCGTGAAGGGACTCCTTTTCGGTGTTATTTGTCTGGGAGCCTCCACCCGAGATCTAGAGGCCTCGTAAGGGTGAAGGGACTCCTTTTCGGTGGTAATTGCCTGGGAGCCTTCATACGCGATCTAGAGGCCGTGTCAGGGTGAAAGGACTCCTTTTCGGTGGTATTTGTCTGGGAGCCTCCACCCGTGATCTAGAGGCCACGTCAGGGTGAAGGGACTCCTTTCAGTGGTATTTGTCTGGGAGCCTCCACCCGAGATCTAGAGGCCTCATCTGGGTGAAGGGGCTCCTTTTCGGTCATATTTGTCTGGGAGCCTCCACCCGCTATCTAGAGGTTGCATCAGGGTGAAGGGACTCCTTTTCTGTGGTAATTGTCTAGGAGCCTCCACCCGAGATCTGGAAGCCTCGTCAGGGTGAAGGGACTCCTTTTCGGTGGTTATTGTCTGGGAGCCTCCACCCGCGATCTGGAGGCCTCGTCAGGGTGAAGGGACTCCTTTTCGGTGGTTATTGTCTGGGAACCTCCACCCGCGAACTAAAGGCTGCATCAGGGTGAAGGGACTCCTTTTCGGTGGTACTTGTCTGGGAGCCTCCACTCGCGATCTAGACGCCGCGTCAGCGTGAAGGGACTCCTTTTCAGTGGTTTTTGTCTGGGAGCCTCCACCTGCGATCTAGAAGCCGCGTCAGAGTGAAGGGACTCCTTTTCAATGGTAATTGTCTGGGAGCCTCCACCTGCGATCTAGAGGCCACGCCAGGGTGAAGGGACTCCTTTTCAGTGGTAATTGTCTGGGAGCCTCCACCCGAAATCTGGAGGCCTCGTCAGGTTGAAGGGACTCCTTTTCGGTGGTTGTCTGGGAGCCTCCACCCGCGAATTAAAGGCAGCGTCAGGGTGAAGGGACTCCTTTTTGGTGGTATTTGTTTGGGAGCCTCCACCCGCGATCTAGAGGCCGCATCAGGGTGAAGGGACTCCTTTTCGGTGGTATTTGTCTGGAAGCCTCCACCCGAGATCTAGAGGCCGCGTCAGCGTGAAGGGACTCCTTTTTGGTGGTATTTGTCTGGGAGCTTCCACCCGCGATCTAGAGGCCACATCAGGGTGAAGGGACTCCTTTTCGGTTTTATTTGTCTGGGAGCTTCCACCCGAGATCTAGAGGCCACGTCAGGGTTAAAGGACTCCTTTTTGGTGGTATTTGTCTGGGAGCCTTCACCCGCGATCTAGAGGCCTCGTCAGGGTGAGGGAAATCCTTTTCGGTGGTATTTGTCTGGGAGCCTCCACCCGCGATCTAGAGGCCGCGTCAGGGTGAAGGGACTTCTTTCAGTGGTATTTGTCTGGGAGCCTCCACCCGAGATCTAGATGTCTCGTCTGGGTGAAGGGGCTCCTTTTCGGTCGTATTTGTCTGGGAGCCTCCACCCGCTATCTAGAGGTTGCATCAGGGTTAAGGGACTCCTTTTCGGTGGTATTTGTCTGGGAGCCTCCACCCGAGATCTAGAGGCCTCATAAGGGTGAAGGGACTCCTTTTCAGTGGTTATTGTCTGGGAGCCTCCACCCGTGAGTTAGAGGCTGCGTCAAGGTGAAGGGACTCTTTTTCAGGGGTAATTGTCTGGGAGTTTCCACCCGCGATCTAGAGGCCACGTCAGGGTGAAGGGAATCCTTTTCGGTGGTATTTGTCTGGGAGCCTCCACCCGAGATCTAGAGGCCTCATCAGGGTGAAGGGACTCCTTTTCGGTGGTATTTGTCTGGGAGCCTCCACCCGCGATCTAGAGGCCGCGTCAGGGTGAAGGGACTTCTTTCAGTGGTATTTGTCTGGGAGCCTCCACCCGAGATCTAGATGTCTCGTCTGGGTGAAGGGGCTCCTTTTCGGTCGTATTTGTCTGGGAGCCTCCACACGCTATCTAGAGGTTGCATCAGGGTGAAGGGACTCCTTTTCGGTGGTATTTGTCTGGGAGCCTCCACCCGAGATCTAGAGGCCTCGTAAGGGTGAAGGGACTCCTTTTCAGTGGTTATTGTCTGGGAGCCTCCACCCGCGAGTTAGAGGCTGCGTCAAGGTGAAGGGACTCTTTTTCAGGGGTAATTGTCTGGGAGTTTCCACCCGCGATCTAGAGGCCACGTCAGGGTGAAGGGAATCCTTTTCGGTGGTATTTGTCTGGGAGCCTCCACCCGAGATCTAGAGGCCTCGTCAGGGTGAAGGGACTCCTTTTTGGGGGTATTTGTCTGGGAGCCTCCACCCGCGATCTAGAGGCCGCGTCAGGGTGAAGGGACTCCTTTTCAGTGGTATTTGTTTGGGAGCCTCCACCCGCGATCTAGAGGCCGCGTCAGGGTAAAGGGACTCCTTTTCGGTGGTATTTGTCTGGGAGCCTCCCCCCAAGATCTAAAGGGCTCATCAGGGTGAAGGGACTCCTTTTCGGTGGTATTTGTCTGGGAGCCTCCACCCGCGATCTAGAGGCCGCGTCAGGGTGAAAGGACTCCTTTTCGATGGTATTTGTCTGGGAGCCTCCACCCGCAATCTAGAGGCCGCGTCAGGGTGAAGGGACTCCTTTTCGGTGGTATTTGTCTGGGAGCCTTCACCAGCGATCTAGATGCCGCGTCAGGGTGAAGGGACTCCTTTTCGGTAGTATTTGTCTGGGAGCCTCCACCCGCGATCTAGAGGCCTCGTAAGGGTGAAGGGACTCCTTTTCGGTGATAATTGTCTGGGAGCCTCCACCCGCGATCTAGAGGCCGCGCCAGGGTGAAGGGACTCCTTTTCGATGGTAATTGTCTGGGAGCCTCCACCTGAGATCTGGAGGCCTTATCAGGGTGAAGGGACTCCTTTTCGGTGGTAATTGTCTGGGAGCCTCCACCCGAAATCTGGAGGCCTCGTCAGGTTGAAGGGACTCCTTTTCGGTGGTTGTCTGGGAGCCTCCATCCGCGAACTAAAGGCCGCGTCAGGGTGAAGAGACTCCTTTTGGTGGTATTTGTTTGGGAGCCTCCACCCACAATCTAGAGGTCGCAGCAGGGTGAAGGGACTCTTTTTGGTGGTATTTGTCTGGGAGCCTCCACCCGCGATCTAGAGACTGCGTCAGCGAGAAGGGACTCCTTTTCGGTGGTATTTGTTCGGGCGCCTCCACCTGCGATCTAGAGGCTTCGTCAGGGTGAAGGGACTCCTTTTCTGTGGTATTTGTCTGGGAGCCTCCACTCGCGATCTAGAGGCCGCGTCAGGGTGAGGGAACTCCTTTTCGGTGGTATTTGTCTGGGAGCCTCAACCCGTGATCTAGAGGCCGCGTCAGGGTGAAGGGACTCCTTTTTCGGTGGTAATTGTTTGGGAGCCTCCACCCGCGAGTTAGAGGCCGCGTCAGGGTGAAGGGACTCCTTTTCGGTGGTAATTGTCTGGGAGCCTCCACCAACCAGCTACAGGCCGCGTCAGGGTGAAGGGACTCCTTTTCGGTGGTAATTGTCTGGGAGCCTCCACCCGTGATCTAGAGGCCGCGTCTGGGTGAAGGGACTCCTTTTCAGCGGTAATTGTCTGGGAGCCTCCACCCGAGATCTAGAGGCCTCGTCAGGGTGAAGGGACTCCTTTTCGGTGGTAATTGTCTGGGAGCCTCCACCCGCGAGCTAGAGGCTGCGTCAGGGTAAAGGGACTCTTTTTCGGTGGTAATTGTGTAGGAGCCTCCACCCGCGATCTAGAGGCCGCATCAGGGTGAAGGGACTCCTTTTCGGTGGTAATTGTCTGGGAGCCTCCACCCGCAATCTAGAGGCCTCCTCAGAGTGAAGGGACTCCTTTAAGGTGGTAATTGTTTGGGAGCCTCCACCCGCGAGTTAGAGGCTGCGTCAGGGTGAAGGGACTCCTTTTCGGTGGCAATTGTCTGGGAGCTTCCACCCGCGATCTAGAGGCCACGTCAGGGTGAAGAGACTCCTTTTCGATGGTAATTGTTTGGGAGCCTCCATCTGCGATCTAGAGGCCGCGTCAGGGTGAAGGGACTCCTTTTCGGTGGTAATTGTCTGGGAGCCTCCACCCGAGATCTAGAATCCTCATCAGGGTGAAGGGACTCCTTTTCGGTGGTAATTGTCTGGGAGCCTTCACCCGCGATCTAGAGGCTGCATCAGGGTGAAGGGACTCCTTTTCGGTGGTAATTGTCTGGGAGCATCCACCCGAGATCTAGAGGCCTCATCAGGGTGAAGGGACTCCTTTTTGGTGGTAATTGTCTGGGAGCCTCCACCCGAGATCTAGAGGCCTCATCAGGGTGAAGGGACTCCTTTTTGGTGGTAATTTCCTGGGAGCCTCCAGTAAGAAATTAATTAATGAAAATATATAACAGGTCCTTTAAAAAAGGGGGAGTGTGTATTGATTTTTACTGAAAAATAACCACTTCAGCCCTGGAAGGATTTACCCCCTTCCTGACCAGAGCACTTTTTACAATTTGGCACTGCGCCGCTTTAACTGCTAATTGCGCGATCATGCAATGCTGTACCCAAACAAAATTTGCGTCCTTTTCTTCCCACAAATAGAGCTTTCTTTTCTGCAATTTTTATTTTTTGCGCTATAAACGGAAAAAGACTGAACATTTTGAAAAAAATTGATTTTTCTACTTTTTGTTATAAAAAAATTCCAATAAACTCAATTTTAGTCATACATTTAGGCTGAAATGTATTCGGCCACATGTCTTTGGTAAAAAAATGGCAATAAGTGTATATTTATTGGTTTGCACAAAAGTTAAAGTGTCTACAAACTAGGGTACATTTTCTGGAATTTACACAGCTTTTAGTTTATGACTGCCTATCTCTATTTCTTGAGGTTCTAAAATGGCAGGGCAGTACAAACCCCCCCCAAATGACCCCATTTTGGAAAGTAGACACCCCAAGGAAATTGCTGAGAGGCGTGTTGAGCCCATTGAATATTATTTTTTTTGTCCCAAGTGATTGAATAATGACAAAAAAAAATTTACAAAAAGTTGTCACTAAATGATATATTGCTCACACAGGCCATGGGCATATGTGGAATTGCACCCCAAAATACATTTAAGTGCTTCTCCCGAGTACGGGGATACCACATGTGTGTGACTTTTTGGGAGCCTAGCCGCGTACGGGGCCCCGAAAACCAAGCGCCGCCTTCAGGATTTCTAAGGGCGTAAATTTTTGATTTCACTCCTCACTACCTATCACAGTTTTGAAGGCCATAAAATGCCAAGATGGCACAACCCCCAAATGACCCCATTTTGGAAAGTAGACACCCCAAGCTATTTGCTGAGAGGCATGTTGAGTCCATGGAATATTTTATATTTTGACACAAGTTGCGGGAAAATTACAAACTTTTTTTTTTTTTTTTTTTTTGCACAAAGTTGTCACTAAATGATATATTGCTCAAACATGCCATGGGAATATGTGAAATTACACCCCAAAATACATTCTGTTGCTTCTCCTGAGTACGGGGATACCACATGTGTGGGACTTTTTGGGAGCCGAGCTGCATACGGGACCCCGAAAACCAATCACCGCCTTCAGGCTTTCTAAGGGCAAGAAATGGTGATTTGTGCTATCTTGACCTTTCATGACCTCCAAAACTGTGATAGGTAGTGAGGAAGTGAAATCACCATTTTACGCCCTTAGAAAGCCTGAAGGCGGTGCTTGGTTTTCGGGGTCCTTAAGCGGCTAGGCTCCCAAAAAGTCTCACACATGCGGTATCCCCGTACTCAGGAGATGCAACAGAATGTATTTTGGGGTGTAATTTCACATATTCCAATGGCATGTTTGAGCAATATATCATTTAGTGACAACTTTGTGCAAAAAAAAAAAAAAATTGTCTTTTTCCCGCAACTTGTGTCACAATATAAAATATTCCATGGACTCGACATGCCTCTCAGTAAATAGCTTGGGGTGTCTACTTTCCAAAATGGGGTCATTTGGGGGGGGGGGGGTTCAACTGTCCTGGCATTTTATGCACAACATTTAGAAGCTTATGTCACACATCACCCACTCTTCTAACCACTTGAAGACAAAGCCCTTTCCAACACTTTTTGTTTACATGAAAAAATTATTTTTTTTTTGCAAGAAAATTACTTTGAACCCCCAAACATTATATATTTTTTTAAAGCAAATGCCCTACAGATTAAAATGGTGGGTGTTTCATTATTTTTTTTTACACAGTATTTGCGCAGCGATTTTTCAAATGCATTTTTTGGGGAAAAAACACACTTTTTTAAATTTTAATGCACTAAAACACACTATATTTTCCAAATGTTTGATGAAATAAAAAAGATGATCTTAGGCCGAGTACATGGATACCAAACATGACATGCTTTAAAATTACGCACAAACGTGCAGTGGCGACAAACTAAATACATTTTTAAAAGCCTTTAAAAGCCTTTACAAGTTACCACTTTAGATTTACAGAGGAGGTCTACTGCTAAAATTACTGCCCTCGATCTGACCTTCATGGTAATACCTCACATGCATGGTGCAATTGCTGTTTACATTTGACACCAGACCGACGCTTGCGTTCGCCTTTGCGCGAGAGCAGGGGGGGACAGGGGTGCTTTTTTTTTTTTTTTCTTTATTATTTTTTTGCTTTTTTCTCTTATTTTTAAACTGTTTCTTTCATTTTTTTTAATGATTTTTATTGGTATCTCAGGGAATGTAAATATCCCCTATGATAGCAATAGGTAGTGACAGGTACTCTTTTTTGAAAAAATTGGGGGTCAATTAGACCCTAGATGTCTCCTCTGCCCTCAAAGCATCTGACCACACCAAGATTGGTGTGATAAAATGCTTTCCCAATTTCCCAATGGCGCTGTTTACATCCGGCGAAATCTAAGTCATGAAATGCTCGTAGGTTCCGGTTTCTTAGGCCATAGAGATGTTTGGAGCCACTCTGGTCTCTGATCAGCTCTATGGTCAGCTGGCTGAATCACCGGCTGCATTCTCAGGTTCCCTGTTGGGACAGGAGAGCCAGAGAAAAACATGGAAGACGGTGGGGGGGCATTCCCTCCCACTGCTTGTAAAAGCAGTCTAGAGGCTAATTAGCCGCTAGGATTGCTTTTACATGAAAGCCGACCGCTGGCTGAAAAGAATGATACGAAGATGATAACTAAACCTGCAGGCATCATTCTGGTATAACCACTCAAAGTACAGCAACATACCAGTACGTTGCTGGTCCTCGTTGGGCATATATTGTAAACTTTTTTTTCATGCAGCCTGTGGGCTGAACGAAAAAAAGAGATTGATCGGTGGGTATGCCCACCATTAGAATACCTCCCTTCCTCCACCCACTTCTAATGATGGGCATACATGCACTGTATATATATGCCGAAGCATGGGGGCATCCTCCCGCAAAAGTTAGGAGCAAATTGCTCCTCCGCCCTCTGCTGCCCCCACGCTTCAGCATATATGCTGAAGTATGTAACTGTGGTGGTGAAATCACCTCCGACAGCACTGGAGTCACAGCTTTATGTATCGTGGGAGCAAACGCTGTTGCTGTCAAGATGAATAAAAACGCGCTGCAACTGAATGGCGGACCTGCTAAGCAAATGATAGTTAACAATAAAACTAAGTAACATTACAGTGTAACAGTAAGACTTACCATACCTGCAAAGCAAATACAAAAAAAACATAGTAAAAAATAAAACATTTAACGCAACCTGTGCCTAAAATATATATATGCCGAAGCATGGGAGCATCCTCCCGCAAAAGGTAGGAGCAAATCGCTCCTCCACCCACTGCTGCCCCCACGCTTCGGCATATATGCTGAAGTATGTAACTGTGGTGGTGAAATCACCTCCGACAGCGCTGGAGTCACGGCTTTATGTATCATGGGAGCAAACGCTGTTGCTGTCAAGATGAATAAAAACGCGCTGCAACTGAATGGCGGACCTGCTAAGCAAATGATAGTTAACAATAAAACTAAGTAACATTACAGTGTAACAGTAAGACTTACCATACCTGCAAAGCAAATACAAAAAAAACATAGTAAAAAATAAAACATTTAACGCAACCTGTGCCTAAAATATATATATGCCGAAGCATGGGAGCATCCTCCCGCAAAAGGTAGGAGCAAATCGCTCCTCCACCCACTGCTGCCCCCATGCTTCGGCATATATGCTGAAGTATGTAACTGTGGTGGTGAAATCACCTCCGACAGCGCTGGAGTCACGGCTTTATGTATCGTGGGAGCAAACGCTGTTGCTGTCAAGATAAATAAATCAGCTCTGCAGCGGAATGGCGTACCTGAAAACAAAAAAATGGTTAACAATAAAACACAGTAAACAGTAAAGTATAAACAAATTGCATATCTGAAAAGCAAACATGGTAAAACATAATAACAATTATACATTGCAGAATAGAATACAGTAAAAAAGAGCAGAACAATAGAGAGAGAATAGAGAGAGAGAGAACAATAAAACGACAACTATTTTTGTTTTTTTTATTTTATATATTTTTTTGTGTTTTTATTTTTTATTTTTTTATACTTTTTTCTGTAACTATAACTTTTGTAACTGGTACCAGGTTCGGGTCTCTCAAAATGCGATGGCATCTTGGGAGAGGTGGAGCACCGTCTGGATACCAATACGTTGCTGGTCCTTGTTGGGCATATATTGTAAACTTTTTTTTCATGCAGCCTGTGGGCTGAACGAAAAAAAGAGATTGATCGGTGGGTATGCCCACCATTAGAATACTTCCCTTCATCCACCCACTTCTAATGATGGGCATACATGCACCATATATATATCATATATATATATGCCAAAGTATGGGGGCATCCTCCCGCAAAAGTTAGGAGCAAATCGCTCCTCCGCCCTCTGCTGCCCCCACGCTTCGGCATATATGCTGAAGTATGTAACTGTGGTGGTGAAATCACCTCCGACATCGCTGGAGTCACGGCTTTATGTATCGTGGGAGCAAACGCTGTTGCTGTCAAGATAAATAAATCCGCGCTGCAACTGAATGGCGTACCTGCTAAGCAAATGATAATTAACAATAAAACTAAGTAACATTACAGTGTAACAGTAAGACTTACCATACCTGCAAAGCAAATACAAAAAAAAACATAGTAAAAAATAAAACATTTAACGCAACCTGTGCCTCAAATATATATATGCCGAAGCATGGGAGCATCCTCCCGCAAAAGGTAGGAGCAAATCGCTCCTCCACCCACTGCTGCCCCCACGCTTCGGCATATATGCTGAAGTATGTAACTGTGGTGGTGAAATCACCTCCGACAGTGATGGAGTCACGGTTTTATGTATCGTGGGAGCAAACGTTGTTGCTGTCAAGATAAATAAATCCGCGCTGCAACTGAATGGCGTACCTGCTAAGCAAATGATAATTAACAATAAAACTAAGTAACATTACAGTGTAACAGTAAGACTTACCATACCTGCAAAGCAAATACAAAAAAAAATAGTAAAAAATAAAACATTTAACGCAACCTGTGCCTAAAATATATATATGCCGAAGCATGGGAGCATCCTCCCGCAAAAGGTAGGAGCAAATCGCTCCTCCACCCACTGCTGCCCCCATGCTTCGGCATACATGCTGAAGTATGTAACTGTGGTGGTGAAATCACCTCCGACAGCGATGGAGTCACGGCTTTATGTATCGTGGGAGCAAACATTTTTGCTGTCAAGATAAATAAATCCGCTCTGCAGCTGAATGGCGTACCTGAAAACAAAAAAATGGTTAACAATAAAACACAGTAAACAGTAAAGTATAAACAAATTGCATATCTGAAAAGCAAACATGGTAAAACATAATAACAATAAAACATTGCAGAATAGAATACAGTAAAAAAGAGCAGAACAATAGAGAGAGAATAGAGAGAGAAAGAACAATAAAATGACAACTATTTTTGGTTTTTTTATTTTATATTTTTTTTACACTTTTTTTTGTAACTATAACTTTTGTAACTGGTACCAGGTTCGGGTCTCTCAAAATGCGATGGCATCTTGGGAGAGGTGGAGCACCGTCTGGATACCAGTACGTTGCTGGTCCTTGTTGGGCATATATTGTAAACTTTTTTCATGCAGCCTGTGGGCTGAACGAAAAAAAGAGATTGATCGGTGGGTATGCCCACCATTAGAATACCTCCCTTCATCCACCCACTTCTAATGATGGGCATACATGCACCGTATATATATGCCGAAGCATGGGGGCATCCTCCCGCAAAAGTTAGGAGCAAATCGCTCCTCCGCTCTCTGCTGCCCCCACGCTTCGGCCTATATGCTGAAGTATGTAACTGTGGTGGTGAAATCACCTCCGACAGCGCTGGAGTCACGGCTTTATGTATCGTGGGAGCAAACGCTGTTGCTGTCAAGATAAATAAATCCGCGCTGCAACTGAATGGCGTACCTGCTAAGCAAATGATAGTTAACAATAAAACTAAGTAACATTACAGTGTAACAGTAAGACTTACCATACCTGCAAAGCAAATACAAAAAAACAAAGAAAGAAATAAAACATTTAACGCAACCTGTGCCTAAAATATATATATGCCGAAGCATGGGAGCATCCTCCCGCAAAAGGTAGGAGCAAATCGCTCCTCCACCCACTGCTGCCCCCACGCTTCGGCATATATGCTGAAGTATGTAACTGTGGTGGTGAAATCACCTCCGACAGCGCTGGAGTCACGGCTTTATGTATCGTGGGAGCAAACGCTGTTGCTGTCAAGATAAATAAATCAGCTCTGCAGCGGAATGGCGTACCTGAAAACAAAAAAATGGTTAACAATAGAACACAGTAAACAGTAAAGTATAAACAAATTGCATATCTGAAAAGCAAACATGGTAAAACATAATAACAATAAAACATTGCAGAATAGAATACAGTAAAAAAGAGCAGAACAATAGAGAGAGAATAGAGAGAGAGAGAACAATAAAATGACAACTATTTTTGGTTTTTTTATTTTATATTTTTTTTGTGTTTTTATTTTTTTTACTTTTTTTTTATACTTTTTTCTGTAACTATAACTTTTGTAACTGGTACCAGGTTCGGGTCTCTCAAAATGCGATGGCATCTTGGGAGAGGTGGAGCACCGTCTGGATACCAGTATGTTGCTGGTTCTTGTTGGGCATATATTGTAAACTTTTTTTTCATGCAGCCTATGGGCTGAACGAAAAAAAGAGATTGATCGGTGGGTATGCCCACCATTAGAATACCTCCCTTCATCCACCCACTTCTAATGATGGGCATACATGAGGACGACAGAGTTCATTGTTGTTGAAGTGCATGAACCGCAAAATCTGCTCGTATCGTGCCCTGGTCATGAAGAAGGGGAACAAGGGCATATGGTGAATTGGGTCAGTGGACCAATATGACCGCAACTCACTCTTTTTAGTTATGCCCATGTTGAGGGAAAGGCCCAGAAAGATATTAAATTCGGAAACCGTAATTGGTTTCCAATCTCTGGCAAGGGAGGACTGGGGAATAGTGGCGATGTGTTGACCAGCGTACAAATTGATTTGGTCCACAATAGATCTATAGAGATCTTCGGTGAAAAACAGCAAATAAAAATCCAGTGATGTAAAATCAACTGTTTCCACCTGAATGCTGGGTTGGCCAGTGAATGGGGGAAGTAAGGGTGCTGCAGAAGTGGTGGGTTCCCAATTCGGATTGGCGAATGCAGCAGGAAGGGCACTATGGGCATGACGGGCCTGTGTTCGTCTTCTTGGTGGCAGTGGGACACTACTTGTGCTTGCCATCTCGCCAGCTTGAACTGCACTTACGGGACTCGCCACGTCACCAAGTGTTACTGCAGTGCTGGTTTGACTACGACCAGGGTGTACTAGGCTGCTGGTGCTTGCCAGTTCACCAGAAGGAATAGCGGCGCTAGTACTGCTCTGCTCCATACGAGGGACCTGCGGTTCTTGCACATCAAGGACAGAAGAAGAAGTTTGGGGTCTGGTACGCCTGACCTTGGCAGGGACCACAACTCCGTCGTCAGAGCTATCTGTCATGGAGCCGCTGTCCTCTACAGGATCGTATTCTGAGCCTGAATCTGACAGGTGAGTGATTTCCTCTTCACTATCTGTCATGCTAAGAAACGTGTAGGCCTCTTCACTAGTGTACCTTCCATTTGCCATTTAGGGCTCTAAATTTAGGGGTACACTAGCGAGACTCACAGGCAAAAAAGCTCCTGACTGTATCAAAACGCTACCAACAAAAACTGTTAGCAAACGCAGGGATCAGGCCTGACTCTGCGAACGCTGCAGTTATGTGTGTTTAGTGTTTTGTAAGTGACAGTGATCGATCGATACTGCACTTGGGTGGGCTGGGCAGGGCAGAGGAGCAAAACGCAGGTGCTAGCAGGTATCTGGGCTGATCCCGCTAACACTGTGTTTTTGGGAACCCTAAACTGCTGGGGATGCTAGTATAGATCTGATCGGATCAGATATTGATCAGTTCAGATACTATACCACTAAGGGAGGTGTATGCTGCGTGCGTGGGTGTTAGCAGTACTGGTGCTAACCTGACGCTGCCTGGGGCAACGCAGACCTTATCTGACCCTAAAATTTAACTTATATCACCGCCGGGCGATTAGGGGGTTAAACCTTTATAAGGTAATAAACGGCGGGTGCCCTGAAACTATAAAAAACAAACTAACCAGCGTCACCCGTAACAGTTATACGGTGATCACTGGTGAAAGGGTTAACTAGGGGGCAATCAGGGGGTTAAAACCTTTATTAAGTAGTATATGGGGGTCCCTGTTGCTATAAAACACTGACGGCGAACCTATACACTTACCTCCCTAACTAGCGTCACCTGTGTCACCAATACAGCGATCAGAAAAATGATCGCTTAGTGACACTGGCGATGGGGGGTGATCAAGGGGTTAACCTTTATTAGGGGGGGTTAGGGGGGGTATCCTAGACCTAAAGGGGGCTACCACTAACTGCCCTACCACTTATAACTGTCACAGACTGACACCAATGCAAAAAAAAACCTGCTATTGGTGTCACTGTGACAGGGGGTACAGGGGGGTGAAATGTGTGCCTAGAGTGTTCTACTGTACGTGTAGTGTTTGGTGCACTTACACGGAAGGAAAAGACCGGCTCGAGGAGAGATGACATCACTTTCTCTGCCGCTGTTTACATTACAGCAGCAGAGGAAGAATGTCATTGGCTGGGAGCGATCGTGAGGGGGTGGCCATGAATGGATGGCCTCCCCCTCACCTCTGATCGCTCGGGGACAGGCGCCGACCGCCTCGGGCACGGGGGGGTCCAATCGGACCCCCCGCCCGCGGCAGACAAGAAAAAGTACCCATACGTTACTTTGCCTGCCCGTGCCATTCTGCCACAGTATATCTGCGTGAGGCAGTCAGCAAGTGGATGAGGTCATTGTTTAGTGTTGCAACAAGCAAACAAATAATCCGGCCTCCTCCACCCCCTATAGCCGGCGAATGCCTTTCCTTTTTCGGTGGTAATGGTCTGGGAGCCCTCACCTGAGAGCTATAGGCTGGGTCAAAATGAAGGGACTCCTTTTCGGTGGAAATTGTCTGGGAGCCTCAACCTGCGATCTAGAGGCCGCGTAAGGGTGAAGGGACTCCTTTTTGGTGGTATTTGTCTGGGAGCCTCCACCTGAGATCTAGAGGCCTCGTAAGGGTGAAGGGACTCCTTTTCGGTGGTATTTGTCTGGGACCCTCCACCCAAGAACTAGAGGCCTTGCAAGGGTGAAGGGACTCCTTTTCGGTGGTGTTTGTCTGGGAGCTTCCACCCACGATCTAGAGACCGCATCATGGTGAAGGGACTCCTTTTCGGTGGTATTTGTCTGGGAGCCTCCACCCTCGATCTAGAGACCGCAACAGGGTGAAGGGACTCCTTCTCGGTGGTATTTGTCTGGGAGCCTCCACCCGCGATCTAGAGACCGCGTAAGGGTGAAGGGACTCCTTTTCGGTGGTATTTGTCTGGGAGCCTCCACCCGCGATCTAGAGACCGCGTAAGGGTGAAGGGACTCCTTTTCTGTGGTGTTTGTCTGGGAGCCTCCACCCGCGATCTAGAGACCGCGTAAGGGTGAAGGGACTCCTTTTCGGTGGTATTTGTCTGGGAGCCTCCACCCGCGATCTATAGACCGCGTAAGGGTGAAGGGACTCCTTTTCGGTGGAAATTGTCTGGGAGCCTCAACCTGCGATCTAGAGGCCGCGTAAGGGTGAAGGGACTCCTTTTTGGTGGTATTTGTCTGGGAGCCTCCACCTGAGATCTAGAGGCCTCGTAAGGGTGAAGGGACTCCTTTTCGGTGGTATTTGTCTGGGACCCTCCACCCAAGAACTAGAGGCCTTGCAAGGGTGAAGGGACTCCTTTTCGGTGGTGTTTGTCTGGGAGCTTCCACCCACGATCTAGAGACCGCATCATGGTGAAGGGACTCCTTTTCGGTGGTATTTGTCTGGGAGCCTCCACCCTCGATCTAGAGACCGCAACAGGGTGAAGGGACTCCTTCTCGGTGGTATTTGTCTGGGAGCCTCCACCCGCGATCTAGAGACCGCGTAAGGGTGAAGGGACTCCTTTTCGGTGGTATTTGTCTGGGAGCCTCCACCCGCGATCTAGAGACCGCGTAAGGGTGAAGGGTCTCCTTTTCGGTGTTTTTTTGTCTGGGAGCCTCCACCCGCGATCTAGAGACCGCGTAAGGGTGAAGGGACTCCTTTTCGGTGGTATTTGTCTGGGAGCCTCCACCCGCGATCTATAGACCGCGTAAGGGTGAAGGGACTCCTTTTCGGTGGTATTTGTCTGGGAGCCTCCACCCGCGATCTAGAGACCGCGTAAGGGTGAAGGGACTCCTTTTCGGTGGTGTTTGTCTGGGAGCCTCCACCCGCGATCTAGAGACCGCGTAAGGGTGAAGGGACTCCTTTTCGGTGGTATTTGTCTGGGAGCCTCCACCCGCGATCTATAGACCGCGTAAGGGTGAAGGGACTCCTTTTCGGTGGTATTTGTCTGGGAGCCTCCACCCGCGATCTAGAGACCGCAACGGGGTGAAGGGACTCCTTTTCGGTGGTATTTGTCTGGGAGCCTCCACCCACGATCTAGAGACCGCGTAAGGGTGAAGGGACTCCTTTTTGGTGGTGTTTGTCTGGGAGCCTCCACCCGCGATCTAGAGACCGCGTAAGGGTGAAGGGACTCCTTTTCGGTGGTATTTGTCTGGGAGCCTCCACCCGCGATCTATAGACCGCGTAAGGGTGAAGGGACTCCTTTTCGGTGGTATTTGTCTGGGAGCCTCCACCCGCGATCTAGAGACCGCGTAAGGGTGAAGGGACTCCTTTTCGGTGGTGTTTGTCTGGGAGCCTCCACCCGCGATCTAGAGACCGCGTAAGGGTGAAGGGACTCCTTTTTGGTGGTATTTGTCTGGGAGCCTCCACCCGCGATCTATAGACCGCGTAAGGGTGAAGGGACTCCTTTTCGGTGGTATTTGTCTGGGAGCCTCCACCCGCGATCTAGAGACCGCGTAAGGGTGAAGGGACTTCTTTTCGGTGGTATTTGTCTGGGAGCCTCCACCCACGATCTAGAGACCGCCTAAGGGTGAAGGGACTCCTTTTCGGTGGTGTTTGTCTGGGAGCCTCCACCCGCGATCTAGAGACCGCGTAAGGGTGAAGGGACTCCTTTTCGGTGGTATTTGTCTGGGAGCCTCCACCCGCGATCTAGAGACCGCGTAAGGGTGAAGGGACTCCTTTTCGGTGGTATTTGTCTGGGAGCCTCCACCCGCGATCTAGAGACCGCGTAAGGGTGAAGGGACTCCTTTTCGGTGGTATTTGTCTGGGAGCCTCCACCCGCGATCTAGAGACCGCGTAAGGGTGAAGGGACTCCTTTTCGGTGGTGTTTGTCTGGGAGCCTCCACCCGCGATCTAGAGACCGCGTAAGGGTGAAGGGACTCCTTTTTGAAGGTATTTGTCTGGGAGCCTCCACCCGCGATCTATAGACCGCGTAAGGGTGAAGGGACTCCTTTTCGGTGGTATTTGTCTGGGAGCCTCCACCCGCGATCTAGAGACCGCGTAAGGGTGAAGGGACTCCTTTTCGGTGGTATTTGTCTGGGAGCCTCCACCCGCGATCTATAGACCGCGTAAGGGTGAAGGGACTCCTTTTCGGTGGTATTTGTCTGGGAGCCTCCACCCGCGATCTAGAGACCGCGTAAGGGTGAAGGGACTCCTTTTCGGTGGTGTTTGTCTGGGAGCCTCCACCCGCGATCTAGAGACCGCGTAAGGGTGAAGGGACTCCTTTTCGGTGGTGTTTGTCTGGGAGCCTCCACCCGCGATCTAGAGACCGCGTAAGGGTGAAGGGACTCCTTTTCGGTGGTATTTGTCTGGGAGCCTCCACCCGCGATCTATAGACCGCGTAAGGGTGAAGGGACTCCTTTTCGGTGGTATTTGTCTGGGAGCCTCCACCCGCGATCTAGAGACCGCGTAAGGGTGAAGGGACTCCTTTTCGGTGGTATTTGTCTGGGAGCCTCCACCCGCGATCTAGAGACCGCGTAAGGGTGAAGGGACTCCTTTTCGGTGGTGTTTGTCTGGGAGCCTCCACCCGCCATCTAGAGACCGCATAAGGGTGAAGGGACTCCTTTTCGGTGGTATTTGTCTGGGAGCCTCCACCCGCGATCTATAGACCGCGTAAGGGTGAAGGGACTCCTTTTCGGTGGTATTTGTCTGGGAGCCTCCACCCGCGATCTAGAGACAGCGTAAGGGTGAAGGGACTCCTTTTCGGTGGTGTTTGTCTGGGAGCCTCCACCCGCGATCTAGAGACCGCGTAAGGGTGAAGGGACTCCTTTTCGGTGGTATTTGTCTGGGAGCCTCCACCCGCGATCTATAGACCGCGTAAGGGTGAAGGGACTCCTTTTCGGTGGTATTTGTCTGGGAGCCTCCACCCGCGATCTAGAGACCGCGTAAGGGTGAAGGGACTCCTTTTCGGTGGTATTTGTCTGGGAGCCTCCACCCACGATCTATAGACCGCGTAAGGGTGAAGGGACTCCTTTTCAGTGGTATTTGTCTGGGAGCCTCCACCTGCGATCTAGAGACCGCGTAAGGGTGAAGGGACTCCTTTTCGGTGGTGTTTGTCTGGGAGCCTCCACCCGCGATCTAGAGACCGCGTAAGGGTGAAGGGACTTCTTTTCGGTGGTATTTGTCTGGGAGCCTCCACCCGCGATCTAGAGACCGCGTAAGGGTGAAGGGACTCCTTTTCGTGGTATTTGTCTGGGAGCCTCCACCCGCGATCTAGAGACCGCGTAAGGGTGAAGGGACTCCTTTTCGGTGGTGTTTGTCTGGGAGCCTCCACCCGCGATCTAGAGACCGCGTAAGGGTGAAGGGACTCCTTTTCGGTGGTATTTGTCTGGGAGCCTCCACCCGCGATCTATAGACCGCGTAAGGGTGAAGGGACTCCTTTTCGGTGGTATTTGTCTGGGAGCCTCCACCCGCGATCTAGAGACCGCGTAAGGGTGAAGGGACTCCTTTTAGGTGGTATTTGTCTGGGAGCCTCCACCCGTGATCTATAGACCGCGTAAGGGTGAAGGGACTCCTTTTCGGTGGTATTTGTCTGGGAGCCTCCACCCGCGATCTAGAGACCGTGTAAGGGTGAAGGGACTCCTTTTCGGTGGTGTTTGTCTGGGAGCCTCCACCCGCGATCTAGAGACCGCGTAAGGGTGAAGGGACTCCTTTTCGGTGGTATTTGTCTGGGAGCCTCCACCCGCGATCTAGAGACCGCGTAAGGGTGAAGGGACTCCTTTTAGGTGGTATTTGTCTGGGAGCCTCCACCCGTGATCTATAGACCGCGTAAGGGTGAAGGGACTCCTTTTCGGTGGTATTTGTCTGGGAGCCTCCACCCGCGATCTAGAGACCGCGTAAGGGTGAAGGGACTCCTTTTCGGTGGTGTTTGTCTGGGAGCCTTCACCCGCGATCTAGAGACCGCGTAAGGGTGAAGGGACTCCTTTTCGGTGGTATTTGTCTGGGAGCCTCCACCCGCGATCTAGAGACCGCGTAAGGGTGAAGGGACTCCTTTTCGGTGGTATTTGTCTGGGAGCCTCCACCCGCGATCTATAGACCGCGTAAGGGTGAAGGGACTCCTTTTCGGTGGTATTTGTCTGGGAGCCTCCACCCGCAATCTAGAGACCGCGTAAGGGTGAAGGGACTCCTTTTCGGTGGGGTTTGTCTGGGAGCCTCCACCCGCGATCTAGAGACCGCGTAAGGGTGAAGGGACTCCTTTTCGGTGGTATTTGTCTGGGAGCCTCCACCCGCGATCTAGAGACCGCGTAAGGGTGAAGGGACTCCTTTTCAGTGGTGTTTGTCTGGGAGCCTCCACCCGCGATCTAGAGACGCGTAAGGGTGAAGGGACTCCTTTTCAGTGGTATTTGTCTGGGAGCCTCCACCCGCGATCTATAGACCGCGTAAGGGTGAAGGGACTCCTTTTCGGTGGTATTTGTCTGGGAGCCTCCACCCTCGATCTAGAGACCGCAACAGGGTGAAGGGACTCCTTTTCTGTGGTATTTGTCTGGGAGCCTCCACCCGCGATCTAGAGACCGCGTAAGGGTGAAGGGACTCCTTTTCGGTGGTATTTGTCTGGGAGCCTCCACCCGCGATCTAGAGACCGCGTAAGGGTGAAGGGACTCCTTTTCGGTGATGTTTGTCTGGGAGCCTCCACCCGCGATCTAGAGACCGCGTAAGGGTGAAGGGACTCCTTTTCGGTGGTATTTGTCTGGGAGCCTCCACCCGCGATCTATAGACCGCGTAAGGGTGAAGGGACTCCTTTTCGGTGGTATTTGTCTGGGAGCCTCCACCCGCGATCTAGAGACCGCGTAAGGGTGAAGGGACTCCTTTTCGGTGGTGTTTGTCTGGGAGCCTCCACCCGCGATCTAGAGACCGCGTAAGGGTGAAGGGACTCCTTTTCGGTGGTATTTGTCTGGGAGCCTCCACCCGCGATCTAGAGACCGCGTAAGGGTGAAGGGACTCCTTTTCGGTGGTATTTGTCTGGGAGCCTCCACCCGCGATCTAGAGACCGCGTAAGGGTGAAGGGACTCCTTTTCGGTGATGTTTGTCTGGGAGCCTCCACCCGCGATCTAGAGACCGCGTGAGGGTGAAGGGACTCCTTTTCGGTGGTGTTTGTCTGGGAGCCTCCACCCGCGATCTAGAGACCGCGTAAGGGTGAAGGGACTCCTTTTCTGTGGTATTTGTCTGGGAGCCTCCACCCGCGATCTAGAGACCGCGTAAGGGTGAAGGGACTCCTTTTCGGTGGTATTTGTCTGGGAGCCTCCACCCGCGATCTAGAGACCGCGTAAGGGTGAAGGGACTCCTTTTCGGTGGTGTTTGTCTGGGAGCCTCCACCCGCGATCTAGAGACCGCGTAAGGGTGAAGGGACTCCTTTTCGGTGGTATTTGTCTGGGAGCCTCCACCCGCGATCTATAGACCGCGTAAGGGTGAAGGGACTCCTTTTCGGTGGTATTTGTCTGGGAGCCTCCACCCGCGATCTAGAGACCGCGTAAGGGTGAAGGGACTCCTTTTCGGTGGTATTTGTCTGGGAGCCTCCACCCGCGATCTATAGACCGCGTAAGGGTGAAGGGACTCCTTTTCAGTGGTATTTGTCTGGGAGCCTCCACCCGCGATCTAGAGACCGCGTAAGGGTGAAGGGACTCCTTTTCGGTGGTGTTTGTCTGGGAGCCTCCACCCGCGATCTAGAGACCGCGTAAGGGTGAAGGGACTCCTTTTCGGTGGTATTTGTCTGGGAGCCTCCACCCGCGATCTAGAGACCGCGTAAGGGTGAAGGGACTCCTTTTCGGTGGTGTTTGTCTGGGAGCCTCCACCCGCGATCTAGAGACCGCGTAAGGGTGAAGGGACTCCTTTTTGGTGGTATTTGTCTGGGAGCCTCCACCCGCGATCTACAGACCGCGTAAGGGTGAAGGGACTCCTTTTCGGTGGTATTTGTCTGGGAGCCTCCACCCGCGATCTAGAGACCTTGTCAGGGTGAAGGGACTCCTTTCCGGTGGTAATTGTCTAGAGTATATTTTTTTTCCTGGCATTATATAGTATAAGCAGGATATATAAAAAAAACATACATATCTGTATACTGTACATTACCCCATGTTGTTCTTGAGGAATGTAAAAAGATAAAGGTGGTACATTATCGGACAAACATTCAGATACCTCAATTTGGAAGACGCATAAAGAAATCACGAATCATCATCAGTAGAGGGTCTTCAGTAGTAAATGCCCGGCAGATAGGACAGGTAGTTTTTTGTCGCAGCCATCTGTAGATACAAACAGAATGGAACGTGTGAGAACATGGTAATGTTCTGGCGTTCTCTGCATTATACGTACTGAGGCAGATGGAACAGGTAGGCTGTTCCATTGCCGGTGGTCTCTGTGGCGCTGGGTGTTCTTCGGCATCCCTGTCTCCGGGAGAACGGCTCCTGTTTGCTGCCTCCTCCCGTCTCCTCCCAAGTTGTCCTCTTGTCCTGTGAGCAATTGGCTCCTCTCCGACCTCCTGACGGGATCGCCTTCCACGGGACCGACGTCGTGAAGCTCGTGGCATGGTGGTGGTAACTGATGCCGGTGTACCTTAAAAAAAACTACAAATGTTTAATACTAAGAACAATAATAAATAGTAATATATACAATAATAGTACGATAGCAATATATTTGAATAAAAAATGCTAATAATCTCAGGAGATACAATCTGACGACATGACTCGGTCAGCTCCCAGTGCAGGAGTGTTTTGAAACAACTGCAGTCCGGTTTGAACCGGTTTGCAGCCCACTGTGACATCACATACTTCATACCAGCTGCCACTTTTCAGGCCTGGAAACTTTGACTGGGAATACCTCGGTCATGTAACACTAGCCAAATACATTTTATATCATTTCATAGATTTTAAATATAATTAAACTATACTATGGTCATTTTAATGGCTGGATATGCTGGGCATAATTCTCAGTATCTGTTCTTATTTTGTATGTGTGGACCCTGCACAGTACCACTTCTCTTGTCCCGTATGCTGGGTGTCATTCTCAGTATCTGTTCTCTATCTGTATGTATGGACTCTGCACAGTACCACTTCTCTTGTCCTGTATGCTGGGTGTCATTCTCAGTATCTGTTCTCATTCTGTATGTATGGACTCTGCACAGTACCACTTCTCTTGTCCCGTATGTTGGGTGATTTTGGGTGGATGCTGCATCCGTCCCCCGGCCCCTCTACATGGAGAGCTGAGCGATCGAAAACTGTCGATCCCTCAGTTCTGACAGCTCTGTGAGCAGAGAGCTGCAGACTGTCAGTCACAGCTCTCTGCTCTGCCCCATCCTCGCTTACTGGAGCGCTGGGCTGTGGAGGGGGTGGAGTGGCCGTTAAGGCTCTCAGCGGCTCACTGAGAGGCTGATCCGGGTGTTGGTCCAGGGGCCTGGTGGATCCCGACTTCCATTATGATGACGTGGACCCTGGATCGACTTCTGTGATGTCAGCAGAGAGCGGACTTCAGCCCGCTCTCCACTGAAAATGGGTCACAGGAGTGCAAAACAAGCTTTGGCTGTACTTCTCCTTTAAAGCCGGTCTCTCCCCTCTCCTACCCACCGGCTTTCAGCTGCTGGAGGGAGAGACACAGACATGGCCGGATCCAGGGGGGTGCTGATTTCCACCCAGATTTTAGTTGTGCCCCCCTCCCCAGGCCAGCCCTCCCTTTGATGTGATGTCTGAGTGGCCGCTGATCTCCCCCCCACCATCGCCCGCTCCCAGAGCCGGGAAAAAGGAACGGCATCCTGAAGCCCCCCTATCTCCTCCAAGGGCTGCTCTTCTCCCAGCAGCAGGAAATGTGGATGGGGGGCGGTAACCACACTGTAATTGTGTACAGCCGGATGCCATCTAAGAGCGATCCTGTCTCATGTGCTAGAGGAGCACTGTAGTGACAGGAGAGGGTGAAGGGGGGGAAGGCTACAGGGAAATTCTTAAATCAATTCACCAAAAAAAAACAACTCACCCAAAGCAAGAAGAGGATATCGACACGAACATCACAAAACCACCAGATCTCTGTTTAACACCAATCTCCACTGACACGACTAGAAACATCATGAGAAGTCTTCGAGACAGCACATCTCAAAATGACATAATTCCCACAAAACTCCTGAAAGAGTGTGCCGACATTCTGGCCCCTACTATAACACACCTCATAAATCAGTCATTCAAAGAGGGGATTGTGCCAACCACTCTCAAGCAAGGTATCATCAAACCCCTACTAAAGAAACCCAATCTCGACCCTAAGGACCCTAACTACCGCAGACCAATAACAAGCCTCAACACCATCTCCAAGATTGTGGAGAAAGCGGTAGTACAACAGCTACAGCGCCACCTGGACACACACCAACTCCTGGATCCTCTGCAATCAGGCTTCCGCCCAGGGAATGGCACAGAAACAGCACTTCTATAAATATGGGATGATGCCCTCGAAGCAGCAGATGACGGAGAATCATGTCTCCTGGTACTATTAGACCTCAGTGCAGCATTTGACACAGTGGACCACAACACTCTACTCGCCCGCCTCACAGAAGTAGCAGGAGTCACAGACTCTGGTCTAAAATGGTTTGCATCCTTCTTAGAGAATCGCTCTCAGATAGTGAAACTTGGAGCATTCACCTCTGAAACCTGCACAATCTCCTGTGGAGTCCCGCAGGGTTCACCCTTATCACCAGTCCTATTCAACATCTACATCTGCCCACTCCTCAAAATCATCAGAAAATCGGACCTCTCCTTCCACTCATATGCTGATGACACCCAACTGTACCTTCGCATCACCGGACAACAAGACCACCATCAACAACCAGAAAAATGCCTCATTATGATAGATGACTGGATGACCATTAGCTCCCTCAAACTCAACGGTTCAAAAACAGAACTTCTCCTACACGCTAACCGGAATGCCAAAAACAAGACTCTGTGGACACCTCCCACCATCTTAGGACAAACCATCTCTCCGAGCACCAAAGTCAAGAGTCTCGGAGTTATCTTTGACTCAGAAATGACAATGGATGCACAAATAAGATCGGTAGTCAGTGGATCCCACCATCTCCTCCGCCTGTTATGTAGACTTATCCCCTTCATCCCAGAGGAGGACAAAGCAGCAGTAGTTGGAACAATCATCAATTCCAGACTCGATTACGCTAACTCACTTTACATAGGATTACCCCAATATCAGCTTGCGCGCTTACAACTCATCCAAAATACAGCGGCAAGACTGTTAACAGGAAAAAAACCCTGGGAGTCAATCTCCCCATCCCTGAGGAGCCTACACTGGCTAACCGTAAAGAATCGAATCACATTCAAGACCCTCTGCCTCACCCACAAATGCATACAAGGAAACGCGCCTCAATACCTTCGAGAGAAAATAAAACACTACACACCCAATCGCAATCTTCGATCATCTAACCAAAACCTCCTTCTCATTCCCAAATACCGCTACAAAGCAAAGGGAGAACGAAGGTTCGCAGTCCAAGGACCTCGACTATGGAACGCACTTCCGCCCCACATCTGCATGGAAGAAAACCATCTGGCTTTCAGGAAAAAACTCAAGACCTTCCTCTTCTAGAAGCTGACAACACCAACGCATTAGCGCCTTGAGGCGATTCAGTTCGCATTTGCAGCGCTCTATAAATTTTTCATTCATTCAAATTGTACACAATTGGGGGGGGGGGTAATTGTATGTGCTTTGGATGTTTGTGGAGAAGGGGGGATGGGCAGCTATCTGTGCTGAGAAGTGTAATCAGGATTGGGGGGGGGGGGGATTTGCTAGAAGGAGGAATGGGGAAGGATATGTGCTAGGAGAAGAGTTTGGGGGGATTTGAGCCAGGAGGAGGCATTGGGTGAATGCATGTACTAGGAGGGGGGGGGTGCAAATTTCTGCTAAGGTGGGGGGGCTTGAGCTGGGAGGAGGGATTGGGTGGGATTTGTGCTAGGATGGGGATTGAGGAGGGGGGATCTATGCTAGAAGTGATTGGGAGGATTTGTACTAGGAGGGAGGATTGGGGGGGGTTGTACTAGGAGGGAGGATTGGAGGGGTTTGTACTAGGAGGGATTGGGGGGGTGTACTAGGAGGCAGGATGGGGGGGGGATTTGTACTAGGAGGGAGGATTGGGGGGGGTTGTACTGGGAGGGAGGATTGGGGGGGTTGTACTAGGAGGGAAGATGGGGGGGGAGTTGTACTAGGAGGGAGGATTGGGGGGGGGGGGTTACTAGGAGGGATTGGGGAAATTTGTGCTGGGATGAGGGATTGGGGAGGGGGATTTGGCTGAGATGAGGGATGGGGGGGGGGATTTGGCTGGGATGGGGAATTTGGGGGAGTAGATTTTAGTTTTTGGAATTGCTGCAGACAAGAGGTTACTCCCCAGAATATACTGGCACTGGCAGCCTCAGCCGGGATCACACTTGTGCGAACACAGACATCGCATGTGATTTGCAACCGCGTTGCTGTGCCGATCGCATGCGATTTCTGTGTAATGTGAGTTCAGCCATACAGTTGTATACAGTTGTATGGCTGAACTTGCATTAGTTTTGCAGGAAAATAGTGCAGGGACTTTTTTTCCCCCCGACACTGAAATCAAATCGCATGGGTGTTCTCACCTATGTGATCTCATTCCTGTGCAAGTTCACAGTTCGCACTGCGATCTGAAAACTGATCTGGGGGTGTTATTAACATTGTAATGACACCCGCAGCGGTTGGCAGAGGGCAGTGTGAACTGCCTGCAGGAGAGATGTGATGATGGAACCGGCGCTGGAATTGCCCTGGTTCCCACATCGCATATGTGTGAACCTAGGCTTAGGGCTCGTTTACACATGTGGTGCCCTCTGAAGAGCAATCCATGTTTGGATTGCTCTTCAGAGGGAATTCGACAGGCAGTGAGGAGGTGTTATATCACCTCCTCACCACCTGTTTAAGCCCCACAGCAGCACCCCACAACTGAATGCATTGCACACAGATGCAGGAAACCCCCCATTCACATGGATGGGCCACATTCAGCAGGCATTACTGCTCGCTGATCCCAACAGTGCAGACAATTTTTGCCCCACACCGTGATGCAAAGCATTTTAGCTATTGTGTGTGCAGATCCCCCCTCTGCTGCCTTTGCAGCTTAAGAGGAACAGTTGGGCAGCAGTAAAAACACAGCTCAACCTCTATTTTTACTGTCCCCCAACCACAAGTGTAAACAAAGTCGCAGAGCACTCTGAAGAGTAATCCACAGTGGGTGATTTTTTTTTTAAAGTATCTGACAGGTGGTGAAGAAGCGTTATGTTTTCTCCTCACCACCTGTTTTTAACCCCTAAAATCCCATGTCACTGTGCTGTAGCCACGTGCCCTGCACACAATTACTGCCCATTGAATGGGTGGAGTTAAGCGAGGGCAGTGCCATAAACTAGTGGGCTCTTTCACACGGGCGATCCTGCTGGCGGACTCCGCTTTGCTCAGCGGGGGATCGATCTGCTGAGCAGGCAGATGACAGGTCTGTCTCCACTCACTGTGCAGAGACGGACCTGTCAGAGCGCCGTTCTCCATTTTCATCCGATCCGCCAGTTGGATGGAAAATAGGGTCACCATCCGTCTGGATTTTACGGATCGGATGGCAGCGGGTGTCAGCGGACATGTCACCGCTCACATCCACCGCTCCATAGAGGTGAATGGAGGCTCCGATCAGGACCACCTGTGATAGGGGCTATAGTGTTCAGGTTTGGCTTGAAGAAAAGGTGGCAACCCCCTCCCCCCCCGAGAGAAAACACTGACAGATCATCACAGCACAAGCCGGGTCCAGCTCTCTATTGTCCCCCCACACCAGGGCTGGAGCAAGGATTTTTGATACCCTAGGCAAAACCTAATTTTACCGCCCTCCCCCCTTTACCCTGCCCATGTATACAGTGGCAGTGTATATGATCATCCTCAGGTCACAGAGGAGATTCCCAATTATAAAGCACAATAAGTGCTAGTTCTCAGGTCACAAAATGTGCCCCTCATTACAAGGTGTAGAAAACCTCCATCCCCAGGACATATAGGACCTGGGGATGGGTAGAAGATGTACTGAGGTGCCCATTAGAAGTACAGTGCCCCCCATCCTTTAGGATACACAGGGGTTTATCAATATGAGCGCAGCCCCCCTATTACACATGACAGAGGCCCCCATTATGAGTACACTGTCTCTGCTCAGGACACACAGAGGCCCCCCATTATATGAAGTACAGTGCCCCACCCCACACCTCTACCCCCCATGTTCTATCACTGTACTTTCCTGTACACATATTCCATCACTGCTCACACCTTACATTGCTGTACTCTCTACTACACACGTTACATTGCTGTACTCTCTACTACACACGTTACATTGCTGTACTCTCTACTACACACGTTACATTGCTGTACTCTCTACTACACACGTTACATTGCTGTACTCTCTACTACACACGTTACATTGCTGTACTCTCTACTACACATGTTACATTGCTGTACTCTCTACTACACGTTACATTGCTGTACTCTCTACTACACATGTTACATTGCTGTACTCTCTACTACACACGTTACATTGCTGTACTCTCTACTACACACGTTACATTGCTGTACTCTCTACTACACACGTTACATTGCTGTACTCTCTACTACACACGTTACATTGCTGTACTCTCTACTACACACGTTACATTGCTGTACTCTCTACTACACACGTTACATTGCTGTACTCTCTACTCCACACGTTACATTGCTGTACTCTCTACTCCACACGTTACATTGCTGTACTCTCTACTACACACGTTAAATTGCTGTACTCTCTACTACACACTTTACATTGCTGTACTCTCTACTACACACATTACATTGCTGTACTCTCTACTACACACGTTACATTGCTGTACTCTTTACTACACACATTACATTGCTGTACTCTCTACTACACACGTTACATTGCTGTACTCTCTACTACACACGTTACATTGCTGTACTCTCTACTACACACTTTACATTGCTGTACTCTCTACTACACACTTTACATTGCTGTACTCTCTACTACACACGTTACATTGCTGTACTCTGTACTACACACGTTACATTGCTGTACTCTCTACTACACACGTTACATTGCTGTACTCTCTACTACACACGTTACATTGCTGTACTCTCTACTACACACGTTACATTGCTGTACTCTCTACTACACACGTTACATTGCTGTACTCTCTACTACACACGTTACATTGCTGTACTCTCTACTACACACGTTACATTGCTGTACTCTCTACTACACACGTTACATTGCTGTACTCTCTACTACACACTTTACATTGCTGTACTCTCTACTACACACTTTACATTGCTGTACTCTCTACTACACACGTTACATTGCTGTACTCTCTACTACACACGTTACATTGCTGTACTCTCTACTACACACGTTACATTGCTGTACTCTCTACTACACACTTTACATTGCTGTACTCTCTACTACACACGTTACATTGCTGTACTCTCTACTACACACGTTACATTGCTGTACTCTCTACTACACACTTTACATTGCTGTACTCTCTACTACACACTTTACATTGCTGTACTCTCTACTACACACTTTACATTGCTGTACTCTCTACTACACACGTTACATTGCTGTACTCTCTACTACACCCGTTACATTGCTGTACTCTCTACTACACCCGTTACATTGCTGTACTCTCTACTACACACTTTACATTGCTGTACTCTCTACTACACACTTTACATTGCTGTACTCTCTACTACACACTTTACATTGCTGTACTCTCTACTACACACATTACATTGCTGTACTCTCTACTACACACTTTACATTGCTGTACTCTCTACTACACACTTTACATTGCTGTACTCTCTACTACACACGTTACATTGCTGTACTCTCTACTACACACGTTACATTGCTGTACTCTCTACTACACACGTTACATTGCTGTACTCTCTACTACACACGTTACATTGCTGTACTCTCTCTACTACACACGTTACATTGCTGTACTCTCTACTACACACGTTACATTGCTGTACTCTCTACTACACATGTTACATTGCTGTACTCTCTCCTGCACACACGTTACATTGCTGTACTCTCTCTCCTACACAGTGTTGGCAACCTATCAGATTGAAATTTACTGACACGACACCCAAAATTTACTGGCAAAGCCACGTTTTTAATGGCATTTCCAAAAGTTACAAAATTACAGTTGTAAGTGCAAATTTCAGTATTTAGGCTACAAATAAGTACAATATGCAATTAGCAATGTGATTAAAGCGGAGTTCCACCCAAAAGTGGAACTTCCGCTCATCGGATTCCTCCCCCCCTCCGGTGTCACAATTGGCACCTTTCAGGGGGGAGGGGGGTGCAGATACCTCTATAATACAGGTATCTGCACCCACTTCCGGGAATAGACTCCCGCGGGAGTCAAGCCCCCTCCCCCGCTGTCTCCTGGGAAAGACACAGGTCCCAGGAGATAGCGGGGACCATTGAGAACGCGCAGCGTGACTCGCGCATGCGCAGTAGGGAACCGGGAAGTGAAGCCGCAACGCTTCACTTCCTGATTCCCTCACTGAGAATGGCGGCGGCAGCACCCGAGGACCGAGGGACGCTTCAGTCTCGGGTGCCGACATCGCTGGACCCCGGGACAGGTGAGTGACCTTATTTTAAAAGTCAGCAGCTGCAGAATTTGCAGCTGCTGACATCTACAAAAAAAATGTTTCGCCAGACTCCCGCTTTAACATAGATATTAAGGCAAAAAAAGCATATTTCTTATTTTATTCTCAATATAGTAAGTTGCTCAGGGACAGGACTCAGGGGCAGGAAATTCGAATGTTTTATACAAGTAGAAGGCGCAAAACCAAAACATAGTTATCACAGAGTTATTAGATGTGCTGCAAAGGCATAGTAATGTATGCATACAAATGAAAAGACTTCAAGTCCACAATCAATATGATTGTATAAAAGAAGTCCAAAATCAGGGGAGAAGAGCAGGAAAAAAAGGGGGGGGGTTGTTATGGGGGGGGGGGGGGGGGTGATCCACGCTCACAGCAGCTGTCCAGGGGGGACAGGAACCATGTTCCTAGTGTGCTGAAAAAACAAGAGGAGAAGGAAAGGCGCCTCTGAGTGCAGATTTTTCTTAAAAAGGTTTAATAAACAGTAAAAGCCAAAAAGCTGTGACATCTTCTCAGAATACCGCTGGATGGTGCTTCAGCCGGCCGCGGTGAGAGTGTGCCAATACGAGGTGTGGAGCGCAAGCTGGTAACCAGGTGAAGGGGGATGACATCACTGGAGTGACGTCACTGGAGTCACCCCATCCCCCTTCTCCTGGTTACCAGCTTGCGCTCCACACCTCGTATTGGCACACTCTCACCGCGGCCGGCTGAAGCACCATCCAGCGGTATTCTGAGAAGATGTCACAGCGCACCTCCATTGGAAGGAACAGGGACTGACTACACTGAGGATTCCCCCGTTGCTGGGACCACATCCACACTTATTTTATGCCTATTAACACTTCTTAAAATGTGAGTTGCCATTTGGCTTTTACTGTTTATTAAACCTTTTTAAGAAAAATCTGCACCCAGAGGCGCCTTTCCTTCTCCTCTTGTTTTTTCAGGAGATTGGAATGGGTGACACCCGCCCATGAAATGGACTCTCACAGTGTCACTCACAGCAGTGTGCAGCAGCTCAGATCACTGACACGTCCCATCCGGAGTCCCAGTAACACTCTCTCTCCATGCCAGGTGGTCCTCTCAGTCCCCTCCAGTCCAAACAGCACTGACAGTCCCGCTCCCGGCTTGCCTTCCTCCCATCCCGCAGACCCACACACGAGGCTCTGGTCACTCTGCTCCGCTCCCTTGTACTATGACATCACATGACACGCTCAGGTACCATCGTCGGTACCACCTGAACACACTGTACCAGGCACTTGGATGGTCCTGGCCGGCTCTGGACCCGAGCTGCGCAT
>NC_133334.1:234048888-234071835 GCF_042186555.1 Aquarana catesbeiana
GAGAGGGGGGGGAAGGGAATGAGGAAGAGAGAGGGGGGGAAGGGAATGAGGAAGAGAGAGGGGGGGGGAAGGGAATGAGGAAGAGAGAGGGGGGGGGAGGGAATGAGGAAGAGAGAGGGGGGGAAGGGAATGAGGAAGAGAGAGGGGGAGGGAATGAGGAAGAAGAGGGGGAGGGAATGAGGAAGAGAGGGGGGGGAATGAGGAAGAGAGGGGGGGGAATGAGGAAGAGAGAGGGGGGGAGGGAATGAGGAAGAGAGAGAGGGGGGGGAATGAGGAAGAGAGAGGGGGGGGGGGAATGAGGAAGAGAGAGGGGGGGGGAAATGAGGAAGAGAGAGGGGGGGGGGAAATGAGGAAGAGAGAGGGGGGGGGAAATGAGGAAGAGAGGGGGGGGAAATGAGGAAGAGAGAGGGGGGGGGATGAGAGAGAGAGAGGAGGGGGGAATGAGGAAGAGAGAGGGGGGGAAATGAGGAAGAGAGAGGGGGGGGGGGAGGGAATGAGAAGAGAGATAAGGGGGCTGTGTGAGGAGTAGAGATGGAATGTCTGTGGTAAGTTGTCCCCCCTCCTTGTACTTCCAGACAAACCGGGAAATATCTTCTTTCCCCCAGTCATGTGACAAGGGGATAGAGTGAGTGAGAACGGGCACCCTTCCCTCACTGCACAGCGGCGCTCTCTATTGCCACCTGCAGGCTGGAGAATGAAGAACGCCGAATCCTCTCTCCAGCTTCTTCTCCGGTCACCGGACATTACAGCCTCCGCGCGCCCGTGTGGCGGGGGGGCGGCGGGGGATGTCGCGTTTACTCTGATGGCAGAGGCGGCGGGCGGATAACGGTTATACCGAGCACGAGAGGGTTGAGCGGCGCCATTTCTTCTGCGGTTTTCCAGGGAGAAGGCGTGTCTTTTCGGCTGTCGTCACTGAAAAATCACAGCGCCCTCGAGCGGATTTTTTGTAGATTACACCGATCGGAGATCTAGTAAGTGTCATTAGTACCGATTGTCACCTCACAGTGAGATCGGGTCCAGTGTCGGGAATCGGGATGTGGGGGCAGGTCAGGCGGCTTCCTAGAGCTCCAGGGTAGGGGGGAGGAAAAATCCGGATCCAATAGCTGTCTGTCCCTCCAGCAGGAAAACTTCCACCCTGCACCCCATAGAAGAGGAAGGTTGAGAGCGGGGAATGGGATGCAGAGCTGGGGATGGGATCCCGGGGGAGGGTCAGGATGGACAGTGGGCGGTCCTATGTGAGAGAGAGCCAGAGAGGAGAACTCGGGGGAGGGGCTTAGCATCGGATCAGCAGCACCGCTGACACAGAGGCAGCATTATGTGTGATTGTTGTACTTCTGTCCCCGCCTTGTGTCAGTGACAAGAGCGACGCTGAAGCCTCTTCTAACTGCTATCTGCATAGTTCCGCCTCCCAGCACGAGGTCTGGCTGCCGATTGGTCTGCTGCTCTGTCACTCAGCTCTGCACCCGCCTTCTCTTCATTCTCCAAGCTGTGTGAGAAGTACAATGTGCTGATTGGAGAATGAAATGTGTGCTGGAGCAAGAGTGGGAGGAGTCAGAGCCCTCTTGTCACAGTTGTACACAGAACCCGGATTACCATCAATAGGGAATATGTGGAGGAGAAGTGTTGCCAACCGTCAGTATTTTTACTGGCAGCCAGGCACTTTTCTCCTGCCAGTAAGAGCCCTTTCACACTGGGGCGGGGGGGCGGCGTCGGCGGTAAAACACCGCTATTATTAGCGGCGTTTTACCGTCGGTATGCGGCCGCTAGCGGGGCGGTTTTATCCCCCCGCTAGTGGCCGAGAAAGGGTTAAATACCACCGCAAAGCGCCCTCTGCAGAGGCACTTTGCCGGCGGTATAGCCGGGCCGTCCCATTGATTTCAATGGGCAGGAGTGGTAAAGGAGCGGTATACACACCGCTCCGAAGATGCTGCTGGCAGGACTTTTTTTAGCGTCCTGCCAGCGCATCACTCCAGTGTGAAAGCCCTCGGGGCTTTCCACACTGGAATGCAAGCAGAGGCACTTTCGGGTCGGTTTGCAGACGCTATTATTAGCGCAATAGCGCCTGCAAACCGCCCAGTGTGAAAGGGCTCTAAATGTCAGTAAGAGGAAAAGGTTGCCAGTAAAAAATATGGCTGTGACGCTTGGCTCAGGACTGGGCATGTGCAGCTCGGGTCCGGAGCCGGCCAGGACCATCCAAGTGCCTGGTACAGTGTGTTCAGGTGGTACAGACGATGGTGCCTGAGCGTGTCATGTGATGTCATAGTACAAGGGAGCGGAGTGACCAGAGCCTCGTGTGTGGGTCTGCGGGATGGAGGAAGGCAAGCCGGGAGCGGGACTGTCAGTGCTGTTTGGACTGGAGGGGACTGAGAGGACCACCTGGCATGGAGAGAGAGTGTTTACTGGGACTCCGGATGGGACGTGTCAGTGATCTGAGCTGCTGCACTGCTGTGAGTGACACTGTGAGAGGCCATTTCATGGGCGGGTGTCACCATTCCAATCTGAAAAAACAAGAGGAGAAGGAAAGGCGCCTCTGGGTGCAGATTTTTCTTAAAAAGGTTTAATAAACAGTAAAAGCCAATGCAACTCACATTTAAGAAGTGTTAATAGGCATAAAATAAGTGTGGATGTGGTCCAGCAACGGGGGAATCCTCAGTGTAGTCAGTCCCTGTTCCTTCCAATGGAGGTGCGCTGTGACATCTTTTCAGAATACCGCTGGATGTGCTTCAGCCCGGCCGCGGTGAGAGTGTGCCATACAAGGTGTGGAGCGCAAGCTGGTTACCAGGAGAAGGGGGATGGGGTGACTCCAGTGACGTCACTCCAGTGATGTCATCCCCCTTCACCTGGTTACCAGCTTGCGCTCCACACCTTGTATTGGCACACTCTCACCGCGGCGGCTGAAGCACCATCCAGCGGTATTCTGAAAAGATGTCACAGCGCACCTCCATTGGAAGGAACAGGGACTGACTACACTGAGGATTCCCCCGTTGCTGGGACCACATCCACACTTATTTCATGCCTATTAACACTTCTTAAAATGTGATTTGCCATTTGGCTTTTACTATTAAACCTTTTTAAGAAAAATCTGCACCCAGAGGCGCCTTTCCTTCTCCTCTTGTTTTTTCAGCACACTAGGAACATGGTTTCTGTTCCCCCTGGACAGCTACCCGTGAGCGTGGATCTCCCCCCCCTTTCTTTCCTGCTCTTCTCCCCTGATTTTGGACTTGTTTTATACAATCATATTGATTGTGGACTTGAAGTCTTTTCATTTGTATGCATACATTACTATGCCTTTGCAGCACATCTAATAACTCTGTGATAACTATGTTTTGGTTTTGCGCCTTCTACTTGTATAAAACATTCGAATTTCCTGTCCCTGAGCCACTTACTTACTATATTGAGAATAAAATAAGAAATATGCTTTTTGCCTTAATATCTATCTTAAAGCAGGAGTCCGTCGAAACATTTTTTTTTACATGTCAGCAGCTGCAAATACTGCAGCTGCTGACTTTTAAAATACGGTCACTCACCTGTCCCAGGGTCCAGCGATGTCGGCACCCGAGACTGAAGCGTCCCTCGGTCCTCGGGTGCTGCTGCCGCCATTCTCAGTGAGGGAATCAGGAAGTGAAGCGTTGCGGCTTCACTTCCCGGTTCCCTACTGCGCATGCGCGAGTCACGCTGCGCGTTCTCAATGGTCCCCGCTATCTCCTGGGACCTGTGTCTTTCCCAGGAGACAGCGGGGGAAGGGGCGTGACTCCCGCGGGAGTCTATTCCCGGAAGTGGGTGCAGATACCTGTATTATAGAGGTATCTGCACCCCCCCTCCCCCTTGAAAGGTGCCAATTGTGACACCGGAGGGGGGGAGGAATCCGATGAGCGGAAGTTCCACTTTTGGGTGGAACTCCGCTTTAATCACATTGCTAATTGTATATTGTACTTATTTGTAGCCTAAATACTGAAATTTGCACTTACAACTGTAATTTTGTAACTTTTGGAAATGCCATTAAAAACGTGGCTTTGCCAGTAAATTTTGGGTGTCGTGTCAGTAAATTTCAATCTGAGACATTGCCAACACTGTGTAGGAGAGAGAGTACAGCAATGTAACATGTGTAGTAGAGAGTACAGCAATGTAACGTGTGCAGTAGAGCAGTAGAGAGAGTACAACAATGTAACGTGTGTAGTAGAGAGTACAGTAATGTAACGTGTGTAGTAGAGAGTACAGCAATGTAACGTGTGTAGTAGAGAGTACAGCAATGTAACGTGTGTAGTAGAGAGTACAGCAATGTAAAGTGTGGAGTAGAGAGTACAGCAATGTAACGTGTGTAGTAGAGAGTACAGCAATGTAACGTGTGCAGTAGAGAGTACAGCAATGTAACGTGTGCAGTAGAGAGTACAGCAATATAACCTGTGTAGTAGAGAGTACAGCAATGTAAAGTGTGTAGTAGAGAGTACAGCAATGTAATGTGTGTGTAGTAGAGAGTACAGCAATGTAACGTGTGTAGTAGAGAGTACAGCAATGTAACGTGTGTAGTAGAGAGAGTACAGCAATGTAATGTGTGTAGTAGAGAGTACAGCAATGTAACGTGTGTAGTAGAGAGTACAGCAATGTAACGTGTGTAGTAGAGAGTACAGCAATGTAACGTGTGTAGTAGAGAGTACAGCAATGTAACGTGTGTAGTAGAGAGTACAGCAATGTAACGTGTGTAGTAGAGAGTACAGCAATGTAATGTGTGTAGTAGAGAGTACAGCAATGTAACGTGTGTAGTAGAGAGTACAGCAATGTAACGTGTGTAGTAGAGAGTACAGCAATGTAACGTGTGTAGTAGAGAGTACAGCAATGTAAGGTGTGAGCAGTGATGGAATATGTGTACAGGAAAGTACAGTGATGGAACATGGGGGGTAGAGGTGTGGGGTGGGGGGGGGCACTGTACTTCATATAATGGGGGGCCTCTGTGTGTCCTGAGCAGACAGTGTATTCATAATGGGGGCCCCTGTCATGTGTAATAGGGGGGCTGCGCTCATATTGATAAACCCCTGTGTATCCTAAAGGATGGGGGGCACTGTACTTCTAATGGGCACCTCAGTACATCTTCTACCCATCCCCAGGTCCTATATGTCCTGGGGATGGAGGTTTTCTACACCTTGTAATGAGGGGCACATTTTGTGACCTGAGAACTAGCACTTATTGTGCTTTATAATTGGGAATCTCCTCTGTGACCTGAGGATGATCATATACACTGCCACTGTATACATGGGCAGGGTAAAGGGGGGAGGGCGGTAAAATTAGGTTTTGCCTAGGGTATCAAAAATCCTTGCTCCAGCCCTGGTGTGGGGGGACAATAGAGAGCTGGACCCGGCTTGTGCTGTGATGATCTGTCAGTGTTTTCTCTCGGGGGGGGGGGGGGGGTTGCCACCTTTTCTTTAAGCCAAACCTGAACACTATAGCCCCTATCACAGGTGGTCCTGATCGGAGCCTCCATTCACCTCTATGGAGCGGTGGATGTGAGCGGTGACATGTCCGCTGACACCCGCTGCCATCCGATCCGTAAAATCCAGACGGATGGTGACCCTATTTTCCATCCAACTGGCGGATCGGATGAAAATGGAGAACGGCGCTCTGACAGGTCCGTCTCTGCACAGTGAGTGGAGACAGACCTGTCATCTGCCTGCTCAGCAGATCGATCCCCCGCTGAGCAAAGCGGAGTCCGCCAGCAGGATCGCCCGTGTGAAAGAGCCCACTAGCTTATGGCACTGCCCTTGTTTAACTCCACCCATTCAATGGGCAGTAATTGTGTGCAATGCACGTGGCTACAGCACAGTGACATGGGATTTTAGGGGTTAAAAACAGGTGGTGAGGAGAAAACATAACGCTTCTTCACCACCTGTCAGATACTTTAAAAAAAAATCATCCACTGTGGATTACTCTTCAGAGTGCTCTGCGACTTTGTTTACACTTGTGGTTGGGGGACAGTAAAAATAGAGGTTGAGCTGTGTTTTTACTGCTACCCAACTGTTCCTCTTAAGCTGCAAAGGCAGCAGAGGGGGGATCTGCACACGCAATAGCTAAAATGCTTTGCATCACGGTGTGGGGCAAAAATTGTCTGCACTGTTGGGTTCAGCGAGCAGTAATGCCTGCTGAATGTGGCCCAGCCATGTGAATGGGGGGTTTCCTGCATCCGTGTGCAATGCATTCAGTTGTGGGGTGCTGCTGTGGGGCTTAAACAGGTGGTGAGGAGGTGATATAACACCTCCTCACTGCCTGTCAAATTCCCTCTGAAGAGCAATCCAAACCTGGATTGCTCTTCAAAGGGCACCACATGTGTAAACGAGCCCTAATCCTAGGTTCACACATATGCAATGGACTGGCCTAGCATGTCTCCAGACCTAAACCCTATTGAGCATCTGTGGGGCATCCTCAAATGAAAGGTGGAGGATCGCAAGGTCTCTAACATCCACCAGCTCCGTGATGTCATCATGGAAGTGGAAGAGGACTCCAGTGGCAACCTGTGAAGCTCTGGTGAACTCCATGCCCAAGAGGAGAGTGTATGGGGCATGCATGGAGTGCGCTATAGAGTATAGGGCATGCATGGAGTGCGCTATGGAGTATAGGAGAGAGTATGGGCCATGCATGGAGTGTGCTATAGGGTAAGGAGAGTGTATGGGGACGCATGGAGTGTGCTATGGGGTAAGGAGAGTGTATGGGGCATGCATGGAGTGTGCTATAGAGTATAGGAGAGTTAATGGGGCATGCATAGAGTGTGCTATGGAGTATAGGAGAGTGTGTGAGGATGCATGGAGTGTGCTCTGGAGTATAGGCGAGTTAATGGGGCATGAATTGAGTGCGCTATGGAGTATTGGAGAGTGTATGGGGCATGCATGGAGTGTGCTTTGGGGTATAGGAGAGTTAACGGGGCATGCATGGAGTGTGCTATAGAATATAGAAGAGTGTACAGGGCATGCATGGAGTGTGCTATGAGGTATAGGAGAGTGTATAAGAATGCATGGAGTGCACTATGGAGTATAGGAGAGTTAATGGGGTATGCATGGAGTGCGCTATGTACTATATAGAGGTAATGGGGATGGGGTATGCATGGAGTGCGCTATGGCGTATGGAGGGGAAATGGGGCATGCATGGAGTGCACTATATAGTATAGGTGAGTGTATGGGGTGTGCTATGGGTTATAGGAGACTGTATAAGGATGCATGGAGTGCACTATGGAGAATAGGCGAGTTAATGGGGCATAAATGGAGTGGGCTATGTAATATAATGAATGGAGTATTGGAGAGTGTATGGGGCATGCATGGGGTGCGCCATAGAGTATACGAGAGTGTATGGGGCATGCATGGAGTGTGCTATGGGGTATAGGAGAGTGTATAAGGATGCATGGAGTGCACTATGGAATATAGGAGAGTTAATGTGGCATGCAGGGAGTGTGCTATGGGGTATAGGAGAGTGTATGGAGCATGCATGGAGTGCGCTATGGGGTAAGGAGAGTGTATGGGTATGCATGGAGTGTGCTTTGGGGTATAGGAGAGTTTATGGGGCATGCATAGAGTGCGCTATGGAGTATAGGACAGTTAACGGGGCATGCATAGAGTGTGCTATAGAATATAGGAGAGTGTACAAGGATGCATGGAGTGCACTATGGAGTATAGGAGAGTTAATGGGGCATGCATGGAGTGCGGTATGGAGTATAGGGGAGTGTATGGGGCATGCATGGAGTGTGCTATGGGGTATAGGAGAATGTATGGGGCATGCATGGAGTGCGCTATGGAGTAAAGGCGAGTTAATGGGGCATGCATGGACTGCGCTATGGAGTAAAGGAGAGTGTATGGGGCATGCATGGAGTGCACTTTGGGGTATAGGAGAGTGTATGGGGCATGCATGGAGTGCGGTATAGGGGAGTGTATGGGGCATGCATGGCGTGTGCTATGGAGTATAGGAGAGTTAATGGGGTATGCAAGGAGTGCGCTATGGAGTATAGAGAGGTAATGGGGATGGGGTATGCATGGAGTGCGCTATGGCGTATGGAGGGGAAATGGGGAATGCATGGAGTGCACTATAGAGTATAGGAGAATGTATGGGGCATGCATGGAGTGTGCTATGGGGTATAGGGAAGCGTATGAGGATGCATGGAGTGCACTATGGAGAATAGGCGAGTTAATGGGGCATGAATGGAGTGGGCTATAGGGTATAGGGGAGTGTGCTATGGGGCATGCATGGAGTGCGCTATGGAGTATAGAGAGGTAATGGGGTATGCATGGAGTGCGCTATGGAGTATAGAGAGGTAATGGGGACGGGGTATGTATGGAGTCTGCTATGGAGTATAGGCGAGTTAATGGGGCATGCATGGAGTGTGTTATGGCGTATAGGGGAGTGTATGGGGCATGCATGGAGTGTGCTATGGAGTATAGGAGAGTGTATGGGGCATGCATGGAGTGCGCCATGGAGGATAGGAGAGAGTGTATGGGGCGTGCATGGAGTGTGCTATGGGGTAAGGAGTGTATGGGGACGCATGGCACGCTTTGGGTTATAGGAGAGTGTATGGGGCATGCATGGAGTGTGCTATGGGGTAAGGAGAGTGTATGGGTCATGCATGGAGTGTGCTATAGAGTATAGGAGAGTTAATGGGGCATGCATAGAGTGTGCTATGGCGTATGGAGAGGTAATGCGGCATGTATGGAGTGTGCTATGGGGTATAGGAAAGTGTATGGGTCATGCATGGAGTGTGCTATGGGGCATGCATGGAGTGTGCTATGGGGTAAGGAGAGTGTATGGGGCATGCATGGAGTGTGCTATAGAGTATAGGAGAGTTAATGGGGCATGCATAGAGTGTGCTATGGCGTATGGAGAGGTAATGGGGCATGCATGGACTGCGCTATGGAGTATAGGAGAGTGTATGGGGCATGCATGGCGTGTGCTATGGAGTATAGGAGAGTTAATGGGGTATGCAAGGAGTGCGCTATGGAGTATAGAGAGGTAATGGAGATGGGGTATGCATGGAGTGCGCTATGGCGTATGGAGGGGAAATGGGGAATGCATGGAGTGCATTATAGAGTATAGGAGAGTGTATGGGGCATGCATGGAGTGTGCTATGGGGTATAGGGAAGTGTATGAGGATGCATGGAGTGCACTATGGAGAATAGGTGAGTTAATGGGGCATGAATGGAATGGGCTATGGAATATAGGAGTGTGTATGGGGCATGCAAGGAGTGCACTATGGAATATAGGGGAGTGTATGAGTCATGCATGTAGTATGCTATGGGGTATAGGAGAGTGTATGGGGCATGCTTGGCGTGCGCTTTGGGGTATAGGAGAGTGTATGGGCCATGCATGGAATGTACTATGGGGTATAGTAGTGTGTATGGGGCATGCATGGCGTGTGCTATGGAGTATAGGAGAGTTAATGGGGTATGCAAGGAGTGCGCTATGGAGTATAGAGAGGTAATGGGGATGGGGTATGCATGGAGTGCGCTATGGCGTATGGAGGGGAAATGGGGAATGCATGGAGTGCACTATAGAGTATAGGAGAGTGTATGGGGCATGCATGGAGTGTGCTATGGGGTATAGGGAAGTGTATGAGGATGCATGGAGTGCACTATGGAGAATAGGCGAGTTAATGGGGCATGAATGGAGTGGGCTATGGAATATAGGAGTGTGTATGGGGCATGCAAGGAGTGCACTATGGAGTATAGGAGAGTGTATGGGGCATGCATGGCGTGCGCTATAGGGTATAGGGGAGTGTGCTATGGTGTACAGCAGAGTGTATAAGGATGCATGGAGTGTGCTATGGGGCATGCATGGAGTGCGCTATGGAGTATAGAGAGGTAATGGGGTATGCATGGAGTGCGCTATGGAGTATAGAGAGGTAATGGGGACGGGGTATGTATGGAGTCTGCTATGGAGTATAGGCGAGTTAATGGGGCATGCATGGAGTGTGCTATGGCGTATAGGGGAGTGTATGGGGCATGCATGGAGTGTGCTATGGAGTATAGGAGAGTGTATGGGGCATGCATGGAGTGCGCTATGGAGGATAGGAGAGAGTGTATGGGGCGTGCATGGAGTGTGTTATGGGGTAAGGAGTGTATGGGGACGCATGGCACGCTTTGGGGTATAGGAGAGTGTATAGGGCATGCATGGAGTGTGCTATGGGGTAAGGAGAGTGTATGGGGCATGCATGGAGTGTGCTATAGAGTATAGGAGAGTTAATGGGGCATGCATAGAGTGTGCTATGGCGTATGGAGAGGTAATGGGCCATGTATGGAGTGTGCTATGGGGTATAGGAAAGTGTATGGGTCATGCATGGAGTGTGCTTTGGGGTATAGGAGAGTGTATGGGGCATGCATGGAGTGTGCTATGGGGTAAGGAGAGTGTATGGGGCATGCATGGAGTGTGCTATAGAGTATAGGAGAGTAAATGGGGCATGCATAGAGTGTGCTATGGCGTATGGAGAGGTAATGGGGCATGCATGGAGTGTGCTATAGAGTATAGGAGAGTTAATGGGGCATGTATGGAGTGTGCTATGGAGTATAGGAGAGTGTGTGAGGATGCATGGAGTGTGCTATGGAGTATAGGCGAGTTAATGGGGCATGAATGGAGTGCGCTATGGAGTATTGGAGAGTGTATGGGGCATGCATGGAGTGTGCTTTGGGGTATAGGAGAGTTAACGGGGCATGCATGGAGTGTGCTATAGAATATAGGAGAGTGTACAGGGCATGCATGGAGTGTGCTATGAGGTATAGGAGAGTGTATAAGAATGCATGGAGTGCACTATGGAGTATAGGAGAGTTAATGGGGTATGCATGGAGTGCGCTATGTAGTATAGAGAGGTAATGGGGATGGGGTATGCATGGAGTGCGCTATGGCGTATGGAGGGGAAATGGGGCATGCATGGAGTGCACTATATAGTATAGGTGAGTGTATGGGGTGTGCTATGGGTTATAGGAGACTGTATAAGGATGCATGGAGTGCACTATGGAGAATAGGCGAGTTAATGGGGCATAAATGGAGTGGGCTATGGAATATAATGAATGGAGTATTGGAGAGTGTATGGGGCATGCATGGGGTGCGCCATAGAGTATACGAGAGTGTATGGGGCATGCATGGAGTGTGCTATGGGGTATAGGAGAGTGTATAAGGATGCATGGAGTGCACTATGGAATATAGGAGAGTTAATGTGGCATGCAGGGAGTGTGCTATGGGGTATAGGAGAGTGTATGGAGCATGCATGGAGTGCGCTATGGGGTAAGGAGAGTGTATGGGTATGCATGGAGTGTGCTTTGGGGTATAGGAGAGTTTATGGGGCATGCATAGAGTGTGCTATGGAGTATAGGACAGTTAACGGGGCATGCATAGAGTGTGCTATAGAATATAGGAGAGTGTACAAGGATGCATGGAGTGCACTATGGAGTATAGGAGAGTTAATGGGGCATGCATGGAGTGCGGTATAGAGTATAGGGGAGTGTATGGGGCATGCATGGAGTGTGCTATGGGGTATATGAGAATGTATGGGGCATGCATGGAGTGCGCTATGGAGTAAAGGCGAGTTAATGGGGCATGCATGGACTGCGCTATGGAGTAAAGGAGAGTGTATGGGGCATGCATGGAGTGCACTTTGGGGTATAGGAGAGTGTATGGGGCATGCATGGAGTGCGGTATAGGGGAGTGTATGGGGCATGCATGGGGTGCGCCATAGAGTATACGAGAGTGTATGGGGCATGCATGGAGTGTGCTATGGGGTATCGGAGAGTGTATAAGGATGCATGGAGTGCACTATGGAATATAGGAGAGTTAATGTGGCATGCAGGGAGTGTGCTATGGGGTATAGGAGAGTGTATGGAGCATGCATGGACTGCGCTATGGGGTAAGGAGAGTGTATGGGGCATGCATGGAATGTGCTATGGGGTAAGGAGAGTGTATGGGGCATGCATGGAGTGTGCTTTGGGGTATAGGAGAGTTTATGGGGCATGCATAGAGTGCGCTATGGAGTATAGGAGAGTTAATGGGGCATGCATGGAGTGCGGTATGGAGTATAGAGGAGTGTATGGGGCATGCATGGAGTGTGCTATGGGGTATAGGAGAATGTATGGGGCATGCATGAAGTGCGCTATGGAGTAAAGGCGAGTTAATGGGGCATGCATGGAGTGCACTTTGGGGTATAGGAGAGTGTATGGGGCATGCATGGAGTGCGGTATAGGGGAGTGCATGGGGCATGCATGGCGTGTGCTATGGAGTATAGGCGAGTTAATGGGGCATGCATTGGGTGTGCTATGGCGTATAGGGGAGTGTATGGGGCATGCATGGAGTGTGCTATGGAGTATAGGAGAGTGTATGGGGCATGCATGGAGTGCGCCATGGAGGATAGGAGAGAGTGTATGGGGCGTGCATGGAGTGTGCTATGGGGTAAGGAGTGTATGGGGACGCATGGCACGCTTTGGGGTATAGGAGAGTGTATGGGGCATGCATGGAGTGTGCTATGGGGTAAGGAGAGTGTATGGGGCATGCATGGAGTGTGCTATAGAGTATAGGAGAGTTAATGGGGCATGCATAGAGTGTGCTATGGCGTATGGAGAGGTAATGGGGCATGCATGAACTGCGCTATGGAGTATAGGAGAGTGTATGGGGCATGCATGACGTGTGCTACGGAGTATAGGAGAGTTAATGGGGTATGCAAGGAGTGCGCTATGGAGTATAGAGAGGTAATGGAGATGGGGTATGCATGGAGTGCGCTATGGCGTATGGAGGGGAAATGGGGAATGCATGGAGTGCACTATAGAGTATAGGAGAGTGTATGGGGCATGCATGGAGTGTGCTATGGGGTATAGGGAAGTGTATGAGTCATGCATGTAGTATGCTATGGGGTATAGGAGAGTGTATGGGGCATGCTTGGCGTGCGCTTTGGGGTATAGGAGAGTGTATGGGCCATGCATGGAATGTACTATGGGGTATAGGAGAGTGTATGGGGCATGCATGGCGTGTGCTATGGAGTATAGGAGAGTGTATGGGGCATGCATGGAGTGTGCTATGGGGTATAGGGAAGCGTATGAGGATGCATGGAGTGCACTATGGAGAATAGGCGAGTTATTGGGGCATGAATGGAGTGGGCTATGGAATATAGGAGTGTGTATGGGGCATGCAAGGAGTGCACTATGGAGTATAGGAGAGTGTATGGGGCATGCATGGCGTGCGCTATAGGGTATAGGGGAGTGTGCTATGGTGTACAGCAGAGTGTATAAGGATGCATGGAGTGTGCTATGGGGCATGCATGGAGTGCACTATGGAGTATAGAGAGGTAATGGGGATGAGGTATGTATGGAGTCTGCTATGGAGTATAGGCGAGTTAATGGGGCATGCATGGAGTGTGCTATGGCGTATAGGGGAGTGTATGGGGCATGCATGGAGTGTGCTATGGAGTATAGGAGAGTGTATGGGGCATGCATGGAGTGCGCCATGGAGGATAGGAGAGAGTGTATGGGGCGTGCATGGAGTGTGCTATGGGGTAAGGAGTGTATGGGGACGCATGGCACGCTTTGGGGTATAGGAGTGTGTATGGGGCATGCATGGAGTGTGCTATGGGGTAAGGAGAGTGTATGGGGCATGCATGGAGTGTGCTATAGAGTATAGGAGAGTTAATGGGGCATGCATAGAGTGTGTTATTGCGTATGGAGAGGTAATGGGGCATGTATGGAGTGTGCTATGGAGTATAGGAGAGTGTGTGAGGATGCATGGAGTGTGCTATGGAGTATAGGCGAGTTAATGGGGCATGAATGGAGTGCACTATGGAGTATTGGAGAGTGTATGGGGCATGCATGGAGTTTGCTATAGAATATAGGAGAGTGTACAGGGCATGCATGGAGTGTGCTATGAGGTATAGGAGAGTGTATAAGAATGCATGGAGTGCACTATGGAGTATAGGAGAGTTAATGGGGCATGCATGGAGTGCGGTATAGGGGAGTGTATGGGGCATGCATGGAGTGTGCTATGGAGTATAGGAGAGTTAATGGGGTATGCATGGAGTGTGCTATGTAGTATAGAGAGGTAATGGGGATGGGGTATGCATGGAGTGCGCTATGGCGTATGGAGGGGAAATGGGGCATGCATGGAGTGCACTGTATAGTATAGGAGAGTGTATGGAGTGTGCTATGGGTTATAGGAGACTGTATAAGGATGCATGGAGTGCACTATGGAGAATAGGCGAGTTAATGGGGCATAAATGGAGTGGGCTATGGAATATAATGAATGGAATATTGGAGAGTGTATGGGGCATGCATGGGGTGCGCCATAGAGTATACAAGAGTGTATGGGGCATGCATGGAGTGTGCTATGGGGTATAGGAGAGTGTATAAGGATGCATGGAGTGCACTATGGAATATAGGAGAGTTAATGTGGCATGCAGGGAGTGTGCTATGGGGTATAGGAGAGTGTATGGAGCATGCATGGAGTGCGCTATGGGGTAAGGAGAGTGTATGGGGCATGCATGGAGTGTGCTATGGGGTAAGGAGAGTGTATGGGTATGCATGGAGTGTGCTTTGGGGTATAGGAGAGTTAATGGGGCATGCATGGAGTGCGGTATGGAGTATAGGGGAGTGTATGGGGCATGCATGGAGTGTGCTATGGGGTATAGGAGAATGTATGGGGCATGCATGAAGTGCGCTATGGAGTAAAGGCGAGTTAATGGGGCATGCATGGACTGCGCTATGGAGTAAAGGAGAGTGTATGGGGCATGCATGGAGTGCGGTATAGGGGAGTGTATGGGGCATGCATGGCGTGTGCTATGGAGTATAGGAGAGTTAATGGGGTATGCAAGGAGTGCGCTATGGAGTATAGAGAGGTAATGGGGATGGGGTATGCATGGAGTGCGCTATGGCGTATGGAGGGGAAATGGGGAATGCATGGAGTGCACTATAGAGTATAGGAGAGTGTATGGGGCATGCATGGAGTGTGCTATGGCGTATAGGGGAGTGTATGGGGCATGCATGGAGTGTGCTATGGGGTATAGGGAAGCGTATGAGGATGCATGGAGTGCACTATGGAGAATAGGCGAGTTAATAGGGCATGAATGGAGTGGGCTATGGAATATAGGAGTGTGTATGGGGCATGCATGGAGTGCACTATGGAGTATAGGAGAGTGTATGGGGCATGCATGGCGTGCGCTATAGGGTATAGGGGAGTGTGCTATGGTGTACAGCAGAGTGTATAAGGATGCATGGAGTGTGCTATGGGGCATGCATGGAGTGCGCTATGGAGTAAAGAGAGGTAATGGGGTATGCATGGAGTGCGCTATGGAGTATAGAGAGGTAATGGGGACGGGGTATGTATGGAGTCTGCTATGGAGTATAGGTGAGTTAATGGGGCATGCATGGAGTGTGCTATGGAGTATAGGAGAGTGTATGGGGCATGCATGGAGTGCGCCATGGAGGATAGGAGAGAGTGTATGGGGCGTGCATGGAGTGTGCTATGGGGTAAGGAGTGTATGGGGACACATGGCACGCTTTGGGGTATAGGAGAGTGTATGGGGCATGCATGGAGTGTGCTATGGGGTAAGGAGAGTGTATGGGGCATGCATGGAGTGTGCTATAGAGTATAGGAGAGTTAATGGGGCATGCATAGAGTGTGCTATGGCGTATGGAGAGGTAATGGGGCATGTATGGAGTGTGCTATGGAGTATAGGAGAGTTAACGGCGAATGCATGGAGTGTGCTATGGCGTATGGAGAAGTGATGGAGCATGCATGGAGTGCGCTGTAGAGTATAGGAGAGTGTATGGGGCATGTATGAAGTGTGCTATGGTGTATAGGAGAGTGTATGGGGTATGCATGGAGTGCGCTATGGAGAATAGGAGAGTGAACAGGGCATGCATGGAGTGTGCTATGGGGTATAGGGAAGTGTATGAGGATGCATGGAGTGCACTATGGAGAATAGGCGAGTTAATGGGGCATGAATGGAATGGGCTATGGAGTATAGGGGAGTGCATGAGGCATGCATGGAGTGCGCTATGGAGTATAGGAGAGAGTATGGGGCATGGAGTGTGCTATGTGATATAGAAGAGTGTATGGGGCATGCATGGAGTGTGCTATGGAGTATAGGAGAGTGTATGGAGCATGCATGGAGTGTGCTATGGGGTATAGGAGAGTTAATGGAGTATGCATGGAGTGTGCTTTGGGGTATAGGACAGTTAATGTGGCATGCATGGAGTGTGCTATAGGGTAAGGAGAGTGTATGAAGCATGCATGTAGTGTGCTATGGGGTATAGGAGAGTGTATGGGCCATGCATGGAGTGTGCTATGGGGTATAGGAGAGTGTATGGGGCATGCATGGAGTGTGCTATGGTGTATAGGAGAGTGTATGGGGATGCATGGAGTGTGCTATGGGGTATAGGAGATGCATGGTGTGTGCTGTAGAAGAGTGTATGGGGAATAGGAGGATCTACCGTATAGGAAACATATGGAGTGTGCCATGGTGTATAGGAGAGTATATAAGGAGCACACAGGGGGTGCAGTAGAGGAGATTGGATGGGTTCTGGGCTTCCTATCAGTCCTCATACTATAGATATAGATGAGGGGTCAGTGTGGATAAACGGCACTTCCGTATTTACATGTGATCGCTGCGCTACATGCCCCTGCCAGTTCCAGGCTTCTTCTTTTTCCTCCTCCACCTGGCACAACTTCATCCTGGAACTTTTAGTACCACCAAGTATCTCAGTGTCCAGATGGGGACTACATCCCCCACAAATCCCTGCAGTTCTTAGCAGCCCTTCGCAGCTCCCTGGGTGGGCTTTCTTTTTTCCCCAGGATATTCTGCCACCAATCCTGGCCCTCCTGCTGTCTGAGTGGTCGGTGGGACCGCCGTCCAGCAGCTGCAGAGTCCTCTTTCTCCTCTTCTCTAGCCCAGCAGCTCTGGCAGGGAGAAGTAGAGAGTGTGCAGGGTAAGCCGTGTGTGACGACCCATCATGCAGAGGGACAAAGCAGCACCACGGCCCAGGCTGCAAAAGCAGTAATATATTCAAAAAACAGTACAGGGATTTAACCGCTTCAAGACCAGGCCTTTTTCTGACACTTGTTGCTTATGTTAAAATCTGTATTCTTTGCTAAAAAATTACAAAGAACCCCCAAACATTATATACATTTTTTAGCAGAGACCCTAAAGAATAAAATGGTGGTCGTTTTATGTCACACTGTATTTGGGCAGCGGTCTTTCAAACGTTTATTTGGGGAAAAATACACTTCAATGAATTAAAAAAAAAAAAAAACGAAACAGTAAAGTTAGCTCAATTTTTTTTTTGTAGAATGTGAAAAATGATGTTACGTTGTGTAAATAGATACCTAACATGTCAAGGATTGAAATTGCACAAACTTGTGGAATGGCACCAAACTTCGGTACTTAAAATCTCCATAGGCGACGCTTTAAGAAATAATTTGATGGTTACCTATTTAGAGTTCCAGAGGAGGTCTTGCGCTAGAATAATTGCTCTTGCTCCAACAATCGTGGCGATACCTCACATGTGTGGTAGCACGGAGGGATGAGGCGCTTTAAAAAAAAAAAAATATTCTCTTATTACTTTTATTTTTTACACTGTCACTTTAATTATTTTATTTTTTTATCACTATTATTGCTGTCACAAGGAATGTAAACATCCATGTGTCAGCAATAGTCACGTGTCAGGTATTTTTTTGGAGGGTATGACTAAATAATTACAGCTTATAGCGAATCAAAAACCCGTCCCACCCATCAGGATGGGATCCCTCAACAGAATCTAAATAAGAATGAATGAACCACACTAAGGGCCCTTTCACACTGGGGCGGAGGCGTTGTCGGCGGTAAAGCGCCGCTATTGTAAGCGGCGCTTTACCGTCGGTATTCGGCCGCCAGCGGGGGCGGTTTTACCCCCCTGCTAGCGGCTGAGAAAGGGTTAAAACCACCGCAAAGCGCCTCTGCAGAGGCGTTTTGCCGGCGGTAAGGCCGCGCCGTCCCATTGATTTCAATGGGCAGGAGCAGTATACACTCTGCTCCTTCACTGCTCCGAAGATGCTGCTAGCAGGACTTTTTTTCCCGTCCTGCTAGCGCACCGCTCCAGTGTAAAAGCCCTCGGGGCTTTCACACTGGAATTAAAGCAGCGGCACTTTTGGGTCGGTTTGCAGGCGCTATTATTAGCGCAATAGCGCCTGCAAACCGCCCCAGTGTGAAAGGACCCTTAGTGCCACAAATATTAAATAAATATCACATTTGAAGCTGATGCAACTTTAAAAAAAAAAGTTGCTAGAAAGTCCCATACAAATTATTTGTACCAAAGATCAAAAAACTTTAAGCAATAAAAGTCCCAATTAAAGTGCTCGTGCTCTACAAAGTGTATGCGGTTCCGTGCTTGATAAGTGCTCACAAGACGGAGCCCCCACATAGATGTGAACTCACCCCTCTAAATGGACCAACTATTTCTAGTTTGGTCAATCACACATGTGGGGCAGTCCCTGTGGGTCCTCTATGGACTGGTGTGGTTTGGGATGGATGTTCCTCATATGAATGGATATGACAGAGAAAACCTCATTCCTCTATGGACGAGCGTTGTTTGGGGCAGATGTTCCTCATGTAAATAGACATGACAGAAAAAGCCTCATTGCGCAGCAACGTTTAAAAGATTTATTCCCGATTAAAAGACATAGTAATTAAACTCACATGTAAAAGGTACCTAAAAGCCTGGCACCCGGTGTGAACAGCAGGTAAGTTCCCAGGAAATCTGCCCATAGGCAGTAGTAAGCCGCCGCTACGGTGTACTGGTCGATTTGCAGGACCGGAAGTGTGTCGCGAAGACGCGGGTAACGGGGGCCAACCTCTACGGATGTCAGCCAAACGGGCCGTCTTCAGGAAGTTGCTGAAACGGAAGTTTGATTTCAGCTGATTGGCTGAAATGACACTTCCGGTACCAGAAATCGACCAGTACAGCGCGGCGGTGGCTTACTACTGCCTATGGGCAGATTTCCTGGGAACTTACCTGCTGTTCACACCGGGTGCCAGGCTTTTAGGTACCTTTACATGTGAGTTTAATTACTATGTCTTGTTATCTGGAATAAATCTTCTAAACGTTGCTGCGCAATGAGGCTTTTTCTGTCATGTCTATTTACATGAGGAACATCTGCCCCAAACAACGCTCGTCCATAGAGGAATGAGGTTTTCTCTGTCATATCCATTCATATGAGGAACATCCATCCCAAACCACACCAGTCCATAGAGGACCCATGAGGACTGCCCCACATGTGTGATTAACCAAACTAGAAATAGTTGGTCCATTTAGAGGGGTGAGTTCACATCTATGTGGGGGCTCCGTTCTGTAAGCACTTATCAAGCATGGAACCGCATACACTTTGTAGAGCAAAAGCACTTTATTTGGGACTTTTATTGCTTAAAGTTTTTTGATGTTTGCTACAAATAATTTGTATGGGACTTTCTAGCAACTTTTTCAATTTAAAGTCGTATCAGCTTCAAATTTGATATTTATTTAATATATGTGGCACTTCAAGTGGTTAAAATGGAACTACTATAAGTACTTCACAATTTGGCTTACTATCAGCCTCGTAGGTTGCTGGTCACAGACTGGAGCAATGTGTCCCATGTTTCCAAATGCATGACAACATTGAACAGTAAGGTGTCCATTTTATTCTATGAGGCCCCTTCTCATCTGAGTGATGTGCTGTCATCCCAGAGAAGTACAGACACTTCTTTGGGGCAGATCACATGTTTTTAGTCCAACAGAATTCAATTGGAGCGCCTGAAAAACACACTTAACACGTGTTTTTGTGCCCAACAGCCAGTCTCCTCCTCCAAGTCACCTCCTTCCAATTGGCTGAAACAAAACCCCTTACACCTGAACATGCATGAAAATCACATGTAAACACAACTGAAGAAGCCGACACTCACGTGTGCACCTAGCTTTAGCATGTTGTCATTCAGGCAGAACTGGCCAATCAGTAGCTGTGTCTAAATGGTAACCATATTTTCTGCAGCAACCATGTGATCAGAGTCTCAGCAGCACTGGAATGAGCGATTTCCCAAGAAGGATGCAATTAGTCTTTATTAACTGCTTCCGGACCGTCCCACACATATATACTGCGGCAGGGCGGCCCTTCAGAGCAAAATCGTGTCCCTGTCCTGTAGATGATTTTTCTTTCTTTGGGTCGGGGTGCACCCGGCGACCCGCTGTGATTGGACACAGCAGGAGCCAATCAGCAGGAATGGCGGTCTGCCTATGTGAACAAGGCAGATCGCCGTTCTGTCAGAGGGGAAGATAGAGATCTTGTGTTTCTGCTAATCAGGAAAATGGATCTCTGTCCTCCCCCAGTCAAATCACCCCCCCCCCCCCCATAGTTAGAAAGCACTCCCAAGGAACACATTTAAAGGTTTGATCGCCCCTGATGTTAACCCCATCCCTGCCAGTGTCATTAGTACAGTGACAGTGCATATTTTTAGCACTGATCACTGTATTGGTGTCCTTGGTCCTCAAAAAGTGTCACTTAGTGTCCGATTTGTCTGCCGCAATCCGGCTAAAAATCGCTGTTCGCTGCCATTACTAGTAAAAAAAAAAAAAAATTCCATAAAAATATCCCATAGTTTATAGACAGTATATGTAGCAGAATACATATTGGATTAAATTGATGAATAAAATTTTATTTTTATTGGATATGTTTTATAGCAGAAAGAAAAACAATTTTTTTTCCCCCTCAATTGTCAGTCTTTGTTTATAGTGCAAAAAAAAAACAAAAAAACAAAACAAAACGGAAGAGCCCTTGCACACTGGGGCGGGGGGGGCGGTGTCGGCGGTAAAACGCCGCTATTATTAGCGGCGTTTTACCGTCGGTATGCGGCTGCTAGCGGGGGGTAAAGAAAGGGTTAAATACCCTAGCGGCCGAGAAAGGGTTAAATACCACCGCAAAGCGCCTCTGCAGAGGCGCTTTGCCGGCGGTATAGCCGCGCCGTCCCATTGATTTCAATGGGCAGGAGCGGTAAGGGAGCGGTATACACACCGCTCCGAAGATGCTGCTAGCAGGACTTTTTTTACCGTCCTGCCAGCGCATCGCTCCAGTGTGCAAGCCCTCGAGGCTTTCACACTGGAATGAAAGCAGCGGCACTTTCGGGGCGGTTTGCAGGCGCTATTATTAGCGAAATAGCGCCTGCAAACCGCCCCAGTGTGCAAGGGCTCTAAAGGTGATCAAATACCACCAAACAAAATCTCTATTTGTGGGGAAAAGGGACATGAATTGTATTTGGGTACGTCACACAACTGTGCAATTGTAAGTTAAAGTAACACAGTGCTGTATCACAAAAAAATGGCCTGGTCATGAAGGGGGGGGGGGGGGGGGGGGAATCTTCTGGGGCTGAAGAGGTTAATCTTGGTTTCATGTTCTGTTATATCACTGAGGATCATTTTTAATAACATTCTTGTAATGATAAGGTAGAGATCTACATGGATATTATTATTATACAGGATTTATATAGCGCCAACAGTTTACGCAGCTCTTTACAATATAAAAGGGAGACAATACAGTTATAATACAATAAAATAGAAGAGGATTAAGAGGGCCCTGCTCAGAAGAGCTTACAATCTAATAGGGAGGGGCTACACTACACTCCAAAGAGCACCAAACACATTTCATACACAGTCCAAGACCTCTCAATAGTGATAATTGTAATCTGTTGCTACATGAAACCACACCCTGGTTTTTACTGTGGTCCTTTTTTAATCTAGCCTAAACGCATTTCAATACTGTCAAGTTAAAGCGGATGTATAGCTAAAATATTGTTCGGGATAGGTTAAAAGTCCTGAGTTATTTTTTATTTTCTTGCTGTTTGTATACCATTTGTCAGATTTCCCTTCACTTCCTATCCCAGAGACAGGAAGTTAGAGGAAATCTCCCCAAATAAGGATAATTCTCTTCTTAGACAGATGTACCAGGAACAGGTGCCTCCTTTGGAAAATGTCTTTTACCTTTAGTTTTTGGGGACAACTCTAGCATTTTGCATTTCCCCTGACAGCAGGCATGAGGATAAAGAGAGGGGTGAATTTTCCCAATGGGGACCCAGCACAGCAATAAAAGCCTGACAGAGGATCCAACCCTCCCCCCATGTCACTCTGAACTGAAAAAAAAGAAGTTTTCCCAAAGACTTTAATCATGACCAGCATGTAGTTACATCTCCCAACGGTTCCAGATCCTGCAACACTGTCTAGAGAATTCAACATATTCCCATGGTCCAGTGCATCCATCCAGAAGATATCCCAGTTATCTGTTCAGCTCCTCCCTGTGTATTACATACACACAAATCATTCCCTGAACTAAAAAACACACAAATACTCCTACACTGCCTAGATATGACTTTTTCTTCTCAGGAGCTGCCAGCACACACGGTTTGTGTTACCACTAGGAATGCATCAACACCTTTTTTTTTTTTTTTTTTTATCCACAAGTACCAGTATGGATACGTTCGGTCAAGTACTCGCTGATGCTTTGCAGTGTGATTTGCATCCATATAAAATGAATGGGTGCAAATTGCACTGCAAAGTATTGCAGCGGCTCCCTCCCCCCCCACTTCAGTGGTTCGAGCCATCCACTGAACCCCCTGGATGGAAGAAGCTTTATTCTGGAGAAAGAAAAATTCTGATAAGAGAATTAGTCTCTTATCACACAGAACAATCTAGTAGTGTGACCTCCATGTGTTATAGTGAGAGAGAGGAAGGAAGAATGAGGAAATGGGGGGGGGGGATGAGGGAGGGAATGAGGAGAGAGAGAGAGAGAGAGAGAGAGAGAGGGGGGGAATGAGAGAGAGAGAGAGGGGGGAATGAGAGAGAGAGAGAGAGAGAGGGGGGGAGAATGAGAGAGAGAGAGAGAGAGAGAGAGAGAGAGGGGGGGGAGAATGAGAGAGAGAGAGAGAGAGAGAGAGAGAGAGAGAGAGGGGGGGGGAGAATGAGA